>NC_089802.1:74692459-74767459 GCF_029633855.1 Hoplias malabaricus | reverse complement strand
TGGACAAGGCTTTAAAAGCCAATTTCACTTTGCAACTGTAGGGGGAGCTCAGGAGCAATACCAAATCTTACCTAGTGTTGCTTTAAGAACAGCTGTGGAGTTCTCAGCTCTTTTATTTCACCCCTCATTGCTCACTAGCAGCTCAACACAGCAGCCCAATTCCACTCAGAGTTAGCCAACACTATCTCTTTTAATCGGACAGACAACAAAATATTGGCATTTAATCTATTTAAGTCAGGCCTCCTTCCACTGGTGGGATGGTGTGATTACTGCTGAGAGAGCTAAAGAATAGCAAGTTAGTCCAGTCCTCTTTAAGATTGTTGCATTCTTATCAGCTGCAGGAGGGTTGAGTAGCTGTCAGATACAGTGTGGTTGGTTTGTGGTGATGAATTGTTGTGCTTGGTTTTGCAGGAGGAAGAGTAAAAACCTGGAAGAGGAGGTGGTTTATTCTAACTGATAACTGTCTGTACTACTTCGAATTCACCACAGTGAGTGACCCTTTTTTTAATTCATGCGTGTTGTGGAAGTATCTGCTGTTCATTGTTTCATCAGAAACAGAGACTAATCAAATCATTTACCTTCAGGATAAAGAACCGAGGGGGATCATTCCCCTGGAGAACCTCTGTGTGAGAGAGGTTAACTACTCTCGCAAACCGGTAAGAACAAACACACGAAACAATGCTTTCCATGGCCAGTAAGGCTACACATTACACCGTATGGTACTGATAACTGTGGTATTACCTCTGCAGTTCTGAAAGTCCAAATGAGTCCTCACACTTCAGTTTCTCAGTTGTGGGAACATCCTGACCACAGTTCCAAAACCCTTTTCTGTGGTTGTTTTGATCAATCAAAATATTGATGTAACCCAACATCCATTTTGTACATTAACATTAACAGCAGTATGTTATGGGTATTTTGTGTAAGCTCTAACTATATTTCAATACAGGGAACAAATGCTATATAGTATTTTGTGTGTTCACATTTTGCATAGAGCTAATGTTTTGCAAAAATAAAATTTAACCTGGGCGGCAGGTAGTGTCGCAGTCACACAGCTCCAGGGGCCTGGAGGTTGTGGGGTCAATTCCCGCTACAGATGACTGTCTGTGAGGAGTGTGGTGTGTTCTCCCAGTGTCTGCGTGGGTGTCCTCCGGGTGACTGTCTGTGAGGAGTGTGGTCTCCCTGTGTCTGCGTGGGTTTCCTCCGGGTGACTGTCTGTGAGGAGTGTGGTGTGTTCTCCCTGTGTCCGCGTGGGTGTCCTCCGAGTGACTGTCTGTGAGGAGTGTGGTCTCCCTGTGTCTGCGTGGGTTTCCTCCGGGTGACTGTCTGTGAGGAGTGTGGTGTGTTCTCCCTGTGTCCGCGTGGGTGTCCTCCGAGTGACTGTCTGTGAGGAGTGTGGTGTGTTCTCCCTGTGTCAGCGTGTGTTTCCTCCGAGTGACTGCCTTTGAGGAGTTGGTGTGTTCTCCCTGTGTCTGCGTGGGTTTCCTCCGGGTGACTGTCTGTGAGGAGTGTGGTGTGTTCTCCCTGTGTCTGCGTGGGTTTCCTCCGGGTGACTGTCTGTGAGGAGTGTGGTGTGTTCTCCCTGTGTCTGTGTGGGTTTCCTCCGGGTGACTATCTGTGAGGAGTGTGGTGTGTTCTCCCTGTGCCTGCGTGGGTTTCCTCCGGGTGACTGTCTGTGAGGAGTGTGGTGTGTTCTCCCTGTGTCTGCGTGGGTTTCCTCCGGGTGACTGTCTGTGAGGAGTGTGGTGTGTTCTCCCTGTGTCTGCGTGGGTTTCCTCCGGGTGACTGTCTGTGAGGAGTGTGGTGTGTTCTCCCTGTGTCCGCGTGGGTGTCCTCCGGGTGACTGTCTGTGAGGAGTGTGGTGTGTTCTCCCTGTGTCCGCGTGGGTTTCCTCCGGGTGACTGTCTGTGAGGAGTGTGGTGTGTTCTCCCTGTGTCCGCGTGGGTGTCCTCCGGGTGACTGTCTGTGAGGAGTGTGGTCTCCCTGTGTCTGCGTGGGTTTCCTCCGGGTGACTGTCTGTGAGGAGTGTGGTGTGTTCTCCCTGTGTCCGCGTGGGTGTCCTCCGAGTGACTGTCTGTGAGGAGTGTGGTGTGTTCTCCCTGTGTCAGCGTGTGTTTCCTCCGAGTGACTGCCTTTGAGGAGTTGGTGTGTTCTCCTTGTGTCTGCGTGGGTTTCCTCCGGGTGACTGTCTGTGAGGAGTGTGGTGTGTTCTCCCTGTGTCTGCGTGGGTTTCCTCCGGGTGACTGTCTGTGAGGAGTGTGGTGTGTTCTCCCTGTGTCTGTGTGGGTTTCCTCCGGGTGACTGTCTGTGAGGAGTGTGGTGTGTTCTCCCTGTGCCTGCGTGGGTTTCCTCCGGTGACTGTCTGTGAGGAGTGTGGTGTGTTCTCCCTGTGTCTGTGTGGGTTTCCTCCGGGTGACTGTCTGTGAGGAGTGTGGTGTGTTCTCTCTGTGTCTGTGTGGGTTTCCTCCGGGTGCTCCGGTTTCCTCCCACAGTCCAAAAACACACGGTGGTAGGTGGATTGGCGACTCAAAAGTGTCCGTAGGTGTGAGTGTGTGAGTGAATGTGTGTCTGTGTTGCCCTGTAAAGGACTGGGTGTATTCCCGTCTTGCGCCCAATGATTCCAGTTAGGCTCTGGACCCACCGCGACCCTGAACTGATTAAACGTTACAGATAATAAATGAATGAAGGATATATTTAACCTTTGCACACAAATGTAATATCATATTAAATAGAATACATACATCTCCCACGTTATAAAACTTGGACATATAGGCCATTTATTCAAATTAACCATTTTTATGAGACATAGAAAAAACATGTATCTCCATTTTTGTGGATTTTTAGTTTTTTTTTACATCATTTGAACCCAGCAGCTGTGCTTCACATTGTGTGGAAATGCGATGATGAATGGACCAATAGAAATGCTCCAAAATTACTTTAAACTCAAATATTATTGCCTTGACTTGGGACAGCAGTGATATACAAACATATATGTATTTACCTACCACTCAGACATAAATATACAATGCATGTATTTTGTATCTGTGACCAATAGGTGACACTTACATATACATTTACCATATACAGTAAAACACGTATTCATAATCATAATCATCAATGACACCATGTAGAAGTGTATTTAAGTGTATTTACTGTAGAGGACGTGCTTTCTTCTTAGAAAATCAACCAAAGAGAAACACTGAGACATAATGTTTATAGACGGCTTGAAAAATGAAACAAAGACATAGACCACAATTAAAGGCCGTCCTTGCATCCTGTCAGGGGTTGTGTTTGTGTGAATAAACAAGTAGGACTTTCGCAGTTGCACCATGGTGTTATGTCAGAAACTCTGGCAACACATCCGTAAACACTGAGCTCACTCTTTTCATCTTTTGTTGCAAGGTTTATCACATTTTTTTCAAAATTGTATTTATTTTACCTGAAAATCAAGGACATTATTCAGACTCTGACAACTGGTAAACGTACCTGTACTTATGTTTGTACATTTCCATGTGTGTGTGTGTGTGTGTGTAGTACTGTCTGGAGCTGTACAACCCAAACAGCAAAGGACAGAAGATCAAGGCATGCAAGACAGAGACGGACGGCAGAGTGGTGGAGGGAAAACACCAGAGCTACATGATCTGCGCTTCCTCAGCAGAAGAGAGAGATGACTGGATCGAGTCTATCAGGTCTGACACTGTGTTCATCTGTCGTCATGGTTGCAAAGACAACCACAAAACAAAGGATATTAGGTCATAATGTTCAGGCACGTCATACGGGAATAGTCCTGGAATACACGGAATAGGTTGGATAATGTAGATTTCCCATAAATCCCACTGAAAATGGTCAGCTTTGGACATGTGAGACATTGACCGTGGTTGAAACGTTGGTTCTAAGAAGGTTATTTAGTAAAGAAAACGGTTCTACACAGAACCATGACCACTTCGTATTGGGAAAGCCTTCTTCATAGTCATGGAAAATGTGCTGAAGGGCTCTATATGGCAGCAAGAAACGTCCTCCTATCAATGTATGGTCAAGCCTGTAACAACAGGAGATCTGTAGGATCTGTAGTACAGTCCCTATCAATGTGAAGAACCCTTCCACTGTGCAAAGATATATGTATAATTTAAATCAACGCTTAGTTCTTTGTGGTAGACGAAGATCAGACTTTATTAACGGATGCTTGTGAACAGTTAAACGAAGCTCTGCTTAAATATAGGCTGTGCACACAGGCGAACTTCCTTTTTTCAGAAGTGTAGCTGTAGTGCATTTCGCTTGCGAATCTAATGCACTAATAATCTAATAATCAACAACACTGCAGACGATCACTTACCGTAGTCGTGCTTAGAGTAGAGCTGAATATAAATAAGATGCACTGGGAAATCTATAGCGATCTATGATTAACGAGTATATGTTCCTTCTTTAGGGCAAGTATCACAAAGGACCCATTTTATGACCTGGTGTCTGTCCGAAAGAAGAAGGTCATCAACCAGACGCCGCAAGACTGACCACAGCCGAGCAGCATGGACATAAATAGTCTTTTAAAAAATGATGGAAAATCCTTTACAGCCTGCTTATTAAGCAGAACAACGGAGCCACGAGGACGGGCCGCATTACTTCCACACCAAAGACACGTTGTGCAACTGTTTGCAGGGAAGGAAAGTGAAGAGAACTGAGTGATGTTGTCGCTGTTAAAGATGGTAAACAGAGAGTACCTTGCGTATATGCTACATCTCAGGCGACGTTGGAGACCTCTAAGAAGAACTGTTGTGAAGCACTCCATTACCTGGGAATTGCTCTGAAACATTCTCAAAATGAACACTTGGGTGTTAGACAGTCCAGAGGTGGTTTAAAGGGATGTTCCACTCTTATTTCAAAGGCTGTACATAATAACTTGCTCTGATATGAAAGAACACACTGGGTATTACTCACAATGGGGGTAACAGGAACTGGACCGAAGTGTGTAACCTTTCTTCCTGAAGGCTCCTTCACCGTAGTTTTATTTCAAAATGGACCGAAGACACTGGCTTTAGTAAGAGTGCGTAAAATGTCTGTATCTTTTTTCTATGTGTTGTGACCCTTCCCAGTAAACTACTAGCCGTTGATTCAACGTTGAAATAACGTAATGACTGCCGTCTAATCAAAGTTCTCTTAACCCAGTAAAAAAGGGACGTCCCTGGATGTTCAAAATAGGTCTAAAAGTAGTCTGTACGTCAAGGACATATTTTTAACGTCAATGGACGTCCAAATTCCATCTTAATAAGTTAGTTAAGTGGTGACCAATCGATAACGTCCAAAACGCGTTTTATACAAGTAATTTATTTTGGGGCCAATTAATAACGTCAATGGACGTCCAAAATACGTCTAATAGTCGTCTTTTCAAAGTCTGTGTTTGGACGTCTTTTCAACTTTCATTTTCAACCTTAAGAGAACGTCGATTAGACGTCAGTCATTACGTTATTTCAACGTTGAATCAACGGCTATTTTTTTACTGGGAAAGTTGAAAATGAAAGTTGAAAAGACGACTATTAGACGTATTTTGGACGTCCGTTGACGTTATTAATTGGTCCCAAAATAAATTACTTGTATAAAACGCATTTTGGACGTCCACTGACGTTATCGATTGGTCACCAATTGATAACTAACTTATTAAGATGGATTTTGGACGTCCATTGACGTTTAAAATATGTCCTTGACGGACAGACTACTTTTAGACTGGGTTTACTACTGGGTTTGTTTTTGTAATCATCATTGTTACGAAGAGAGATACTCAGCAGGACACCAGTTTAAATCAGAACTAATGAGTGTCTGACAGCACACAGAGGCATACAACATATATTGCATTATTGTGTATATATAGTATATTTATTCATATGCATTGTATGGTGTAGTATCTGTATATTGTCATCTGTACTATGACTTTTTTCACTCATCAGGAGATTTTTACTCATTCTTTATCAACTCTTTGTGTATTTTGTAATATTTGTAAATATCAGATCAGCACAATTACAGAGATGTGAATATATTAAAGGTTGATTTGTAGTACGTTATTTTATTGAACTGAACATTAAATCAGCTCTAATGTGCTCTCTATTCTATTACTGATAGAAAACCAAGTTGGCAGCCAGAGGAGGTTGTTTTTCAAAAAGGGGAAATTTCACCTGTGTTCCTGTTGCTGTTTAGCCGCATACACACTCGCACGCAAGTTTCATACAATGATGCTTTAATGCGTACACGCTTTTACACAACGCTCTCACTGTTATTTATAATTTCAAGCTCTGATCTGCGTCTCTCACAGGAATAATCCCCTTCTTGTAAAATGAATGGGGTTTGCACATCAGAAAAAAAGAGACTGTGTTATATAATATATATTTTTTTGTTTAGAAAAGGGAGCAGTAACAGTGTTAATGTGCCCTTAGAAAATAAAACACAAAATGAATCCTGTTTGTTGTATCTTGGCTATAGCAACCTCATCTACTCTTTTTATGAATTACATTTGGTGTGTTCTCCCTGTGTCTGTGTGGGTTTCCTCTGGGTGACTGTCTGTGAGGAGTGCGGTGTGTTCTCCCTGTGTCTGTGTGGGTTTCCTCCGGGTGACTGTCTGTGAGGAGTGTGGTGTGTTCTCCCTGTGTCTGTGTGGGTTTCCTCCGGGTGACTGTCTGTGAGGAGTGCGGTGTGTTCTCCCTGTGTCTGTGTGGGTTTCCTCCGGGTGACTGTCTGTGAGGAGTGCGGTGTGTTCTCCCTGTGTCTGTGTGGGTTTCCTCCGGGTGACTGTCTGTGAGGAGTGCGGTGTGTTCTCCCTGTGTCTGTGTGGGTTTCCTCCGGGTGACTGTCTGTGAGGAGTGCGGTGTGTTCTCCCTGTGTCTGTGTGGGTTTCCTCCGGGTGACTGTCTGTGAGGAGTGCGGTGTGTTCTCCCTGTGTCTGTGTGGGTTTCCTCCGGGTGACTGTCTGTGAGGAGTGCGGTGTGTTCTCCCTGTGTCTGTGTGGGTTTCCTCCGGGTGACTGTCTGTGAGGAGTGCGGTGTGTTCTCCCTGTGTCTGTGTGGGTTTCCTCCGGGTGACTGTCTGTGAGGAGTGCGGTGTGTTCTCCCTGTGTCTGTGTGGGTTTCCTCCGGGTGACTGGCTGAGGGGTGTGGTGTGTTCTCCCTGTGTCTGTGTGGGTTTCCTCCGGGTGACTGTCTGTGAGGAGTTTGTGTGTTCTCCCTGTGTCCGCATGGGTTTCCTCCGGGTGACTGTCTGTGAGGAGTTTGTGTGTTCTCCCTGTGTCCGAATGGGTTTCCTCCAGGTGACTGTCTGTGAGGAGTGTGGTGTGTTCTCCCTGTGTCTGTGTGGGTTTCCTCTGGGTGACTGTCTGAGGGGTGTGGTGTGTTCTCCCTGTGTCTGCGTGGGTTTACTCCAAGTGACTGTCTGCGAGGAGTGTGGTGTGTTCTCACTGTGTCTGCATGGGTTTCCTCCCACACCAACAAAAACACCAACGCAGTCTCACACTTACTCATGATATAGTCACATATATAGGAGACTACAATTCGTGACATAGTCGCATATATATCACGATCATAAGTAATTACCAAACAAACACTATGGTAACAGTAACACGAAAACTCTTCCTCATTAAATGTGTCATTACTCATAACATAGAAAAAGACATAATGCGAATTACACAACATAGGTTCTTATTCCAACAAAGGCATAAAGTATTTTATTATAGTATTTCTCCTAAACAATGCTTATTATTGGTGTCCTACTTTAGCTTTAACGCTAACGAGAACATGTCTTTCACTTAACGTTATTTTGACTAATTTTCAAAAGGTTAATACTAAAAAAAAAGGACATTTCCCGCCTTGCGTCCAATGATTCCAGGTAGGCTCCGGACCCACCGCAACCCTGAACTGGATAAGGGGTTACAGACAATGAATGAATGAAGTACAGAGAATGTACATCATAAGAGCAGGTGCTATCCCAGGTCTAGTGATCAAAAGCGCTGTGAAGGCAGGCAGACCCCAGCATCAGCCTGTATTCTGTCCAAAGTCGTGCTAACTTCAACTCTACAAAAAATTATTCTGTTTCAGTAGATGACCTCATCTGCTATTGCAGGAACTTCCTTTTTTACAGCGGTACTTCTGCAAGAGTCAAATTCACAGTTTCCTCTTCATCCCAAAGCAGTGTATCAGCCAGAAACTTTGTGCTTCTTTAGATTTGCAATGGAGCTACAATGCTAACCAAGCTAACCTAATAGAGTTGCTTGTATAGTTGGTGATATTATATGACCTTCCGGTGTGGTCACTTTCTCCTCTATTGCTTTATATGAGGTTTGGAACATGTCTATAAAGATTTGATGGTGCTGAGCCACAAGAGAGAAGTGATTTAAGAAGAAAACGATAAAATAGAACTTGCAGAAAGCATACTTACTTATGGTTTAGCAAACCTGGACACATCCAGGATTTAAAACCAAGACCTCTAATAGACCTCTAAGTAAAGATCAATCCCCCAGACCAACGAGCCAAACAGAAATAAGCACGCCAGATATCGTCAGTTAGCCAAGAAGCATTGCTAAGAACACAGTATTAACACTACAGAAATAACCCAAGGCATTTCTTTAAATACACCAATAAAACCTCTCTCAGCCCACTCAAACCACATCCGAGTCTTCATAAATGTGGCACAAGAGTGCCAGTGTAGTTTAGGACACAGTATGACTTTCTGTAAAAAATAAAAACACTTCCCTTCGGAGAAGCGTGTGTTTGCACGTTAAGTGTGACTTCTGTGAGTTCCCTTTGTTAACAGTTTATATGGGGCAACACTATGGGCCTTGCTCTGGCTGACTATCTGTGAGGAGTTTGGTGTGTTCCCAGTTGAAGCTGGATGATGCGGCCAAAATTTATATCACAATATATTTCTTAATTGCGGTCGTTACGATATAATTCCGATATCGATATGAAACAATAAAAAAGGCACCGAAAAACTGCCAAGAACGGAAAGCAATATGACATCACAATGAAACAACAACCTCTTGGCTTTGTCAATATTAACATTTTTAAACTAACTTTAAAACTGACAAACAACCAACTGACGGCAGTTCCCTGTAATGAACGTTAGTCAGTGAGAGACACTGAAATAGTAAAAATGTGTATAAAAATCATATCAATTGAAACATTTTATATTGCAGTATATGTGGACCTACGAACTTGATCCGTTCCATGACCCGGTTCGTAAGTGGAAAAGTTCGTTTCTCGAGTCAATTTTCCCCATTTAAAATAGTGGAAAAGCAATTAATGCGTTCCAGCCCCCGCCCCGAAAGTCACGCTTTTTGCACTGATCTATGTTTACAACACTCTCAAATTAGTAAAAAATACATGTAGCGTTACTAAAAATAAAAGAGAAATACAGTGGAAACAGTAATAAAAAAGAAATAAAGTTTTAAGTGGTTACACATTGCTACCTTGAAGACGTGACGACTGGCTGAAGGAATAACACAGGCACTGGCTGTATGACGGGAGGTGGGGGGTGGGTGGAATAACGGAGAATAGATGGGTGAATGTGGGGAGACGAAGCGTAGATACGGATTAACTTAGCACGAATTTCCATGTCTGCTATTTACGCTAATGCTAAATTGCTAAAGCTACAATTTGTAGCTCACTACAGTCTGGGCGCTGGGAGACTCGGCTATTGGGGTCAGTGGTCATTTCCAGCCGCCGGCTCGGCGGAGGCTCGGGTTCGTTTCTAGAGTCGTGGTTCGTTGGTGGAGGCAAAAAATATTCAAATGCCCGGTTCGTATCTTGGAAAGCTCGTTAGTATAGGCGCTCGTTAGTAGAGGTTCCACTGTATATTGATAGTGAATTATTGTCCAGCCCTAGTTCTCCCGGTGTCCGCATTGGTTTCCGCCCTCAGTCGCTGCTTGGCCAACTGGTAAAATGTCCCTAGTTGTGAGTGTGTGGGTGAATGTGTGAGTGTGTGTCGCCCTGCCTTGCACCCAGTGATTAGGCTCCCGACACACAGTGACCCTTAACTGGATAAGCTCTTACAGACAATTAATGAATGAACCGTTGATATGTTAAATGTTCAGTTCAACTGTAAAACGTTCAAACCGAAGACATTTATAAATAAATCATTCCTTCATTCATCTTCTGGTAGTGCTTCATTCTCTTCAGGGTCACACCGGTCCGACAAAAAGCATCACACACCCTCACACAATCGATCGCACACACTCACCCAGTCACTCATGCACTGGACATTTTCTCACAGCTAATCCACCTAGCAATGCATGTTTTTAGACTGTCAGAGGAAACCAGGGCCCCTGGAGGAAACCCACGCAGACACAAGGAACACACCAAACTCTTCACAGGGCGGATTTCTGAATAAAAGCAAATAAAATCATGGCTCTAATCTACTGCCCAGACCCCTGCCTAAGAAGTGAGGAGGCAGATCCTCGAGGGAAAGTCAGGAGTTGCAAAACACAGGTGGTTTAAAATGGCTGACGGTTGCGCTCAGCTACACAGTGAAGATATGTTCCGTACCTCAGCAGCAGTTAGTTTCGGTCTAGTTGTGTAAAGAGAAGGAGAATCTTTCGATATTTGCAAACGTGCTAGGAAAATGCTAGAGAAACATCCAGAACTTGCAATGTTAGCCAGTAATGCAATAAATAATGACTTATGTCATCACGTGATACATTTTTCCTGGTTTCGGATCCCTATTTTATCTTCTAATAATAATCCCACTCTCTCTGAGGGCCCCTCCCATGAGCATGTAAAACCGTGCCAGTGATTTTCACTTCTGCTTTGCTCAGTGGGCTGTAAACGCTCCTGCTAAGTGTTTTGGGCGTCTGCTGCTGTTTGTGCCTTTGTTTTGCTAACGTCCAGGTAAAGAAACCCAACTGAGTTTCTGTTCTGTTCTCCTCTTAAACCGTGAAGAACCTTATTGTTCTATGAAAATGTCCATTGTCAGCAAGGTTTCACACTGGTTACGGACAGCTTAGCTTCACTTCTTATCCGCCCTGTGTGGAAGGAAAGACGTTTATGCTGGTAAATGTATGTTGACCTGATTAATCATTCATTCATTCATTCATCTACTGCAACTGCTCCATTCTGTTCATGGTCTTAGTGGGTCCAGAGCCCATCCGAAATCACTGGGTAGAAGAAACACACACCAGTCCATTGCTGGATATCACACACACTCAGTCACTTGCAAATGTCTGTGGAGAGTTTCAAACACTCACTCAGTCACTCACACCTGTGGACAGTCTCACACAGCTAATCCAACTTCAGTCAGGTGTGTTTGGACTGTGGGAGAATACCTAAGCCCACGCAGACACGGGGAGAACACTCTCCACTCTCCACTAAGCTGAGGATACAGTCCAAGACCCTGGAGGTGTCATTACCTACAACGCCACCGTGTGGCCCACATTCACATTATGTTTTTACTTAGAAACTAGTCACATACACAATGCACATCACTGTCACAGCGGTCTGACTAGCGCTCTTAAAAATAAAGGTTCTGAATTAGTCTTTTTCTCAAAAACAACCCTCACTTTTGGTTCCTTATAAAATAAAAACAGGAACCTTAAAGGGCTCATACACTTCTTTTTTGCCAAGGGCCATTTGTGTGGTTATTTTACCAAAAGCAGTGATGGGTTTTTAAATGGAGCATTAGCATGGTTCTCTTCTTACCTAAGAGACCGCTACTTTCCTGTTCAATTAGGGAAGTCGATTTCTTCCTCAGTTCCCATTATTAACGGTTTACTAGAGGGCTCTATTTTGTGTCCTTTTCGATTACCATTATACCTGGTTCCCCAGGGACTAATCTTCCAGAAATATGGAATCTCATATCACTGCTATGCTGACGACACTCGGTTATATTTACCTCTGAACCCTGGGGATACACTCTGTCTAAATGTATGAGTGAAGTCAAGCTTTGGCTGCCTGAAAACATCCTCCAGCTAAATGAGAGTAAGACAGAGGTTGTCCTGATCATCCCCTCAGTAAATACCCAATCTACCAGTGATAACCTGAGATGACTTTTTTATAATTTGTCCCTCATTTTTGATTCAGCTCTTAAATATTCATTCATTCATTCATTCATTATCTGTAACCCTTATCCAGTTCAGGGTCGCGGTGGGTCCAGAGCCTACCTGGAATCATTGGGCGCAAGGCGGCAATACACCCTGGAGGGGGCAGCTCTTAAATATGATAAACAAATTAATCCTGCTGTTAAATCAAGCTTTTTTTTCAACTGAAAGACATTGCTAAAGCTAAACAGATTTTATAATTTAAGGATTCTGAGATTGTTATTCAGGCTTTTATTACATATCGTCTTGAATACTGTAATTCCCTTTATAACCCAGTTAACAGGGAATGTCCCTGGACGTTCAAAATAGGTCTAAAAGTAGTCTGTCCGTCAAGGACATATTTTAAACGTCAATGGACGTCCAAAATCCATCTTAATAAGTTAGTTAAGTGGTGACCAATCGATAACGTCAGTGGACGTCCAAAACGTGTTTTCTACAAGTAATTTATTTTGGCACCAATTAATAACGTCAATGGACGTCCAAAATACGTCTAACAGTCGTCTTTTCAATGTCTGTGTTTGGACGTCTTTTCAACTTTCATTTTCAACCTTAAGAGAACTTTGATTAGACGGCAGTCATTACGTTATTTCAACGTTGAATCAACGGCTAAATGTTTACTGGGAAAGGGGTCAGTCAGTCTTCTCTAGCTCGTCTGCAGCTTGTTCAAAATGCTGCTGCATTAAGAAACGTGACCATATTTCTCCAACTTTGGCTTCGCTACACTGACTTCTTTTCAGGTTCAGGGTTCAGTTTACACAGCAAATCCTCCAGTGTTAAATCAACACTATTAGTGTTAACGTAACACTGCGAGTGTTAAATTATTACACTATTTACAGTGTTAATATAACACTAATAGTGTTCATTTAACACTGCTGAATTTACTGTGTACTGCTTGTTTTTCAACCCGGTCTCACACCTATTCGTGATATAGTCACATATTTTCGACATTTTATGCGACAATATCACGATCATAAGTGAATTGGCAATAACCATAGAAACCGTGCGCCATGTTATGCGACAGTAACATGACAACTCCTCCTCATTAAGGCGTCATTACCATCCGTTAATACCAGGGCATTATTTTTATTTACGGAAAATATAACGTTACTAATTCATTATTTGCTAAAATATTGAAACAAATAATAGTTAGAAAAATGTCCTTTTCAGTATTAACCTGAAAAATAGTCAAAATAATGTTCTCGTTAGAGTTAAAGCTAAAGTAGGACACAGATAATAAACATTGCTTAGGAGAAATATTATAATAAAATACTTTATGCCTTTGTTGGAATAAGAACCTATGTTGTGTAATTCGCATTATGCCTTTTTCTATTACGCCTGTAATGAGGAAGAGTTTTCGTGTTACTGTCACATAGTGTTTGTTTGGTAATTACTAGGGTGACCAGACGTCCTCTTTTACCCGGACATGTCCTGTTTTTTAGACTTAAAAAAATTTCCGGGCGGAATTTCACAAACGTCCGGCATTTAGTTTTTCTAGAGCTTACATAGAACTTCGAGAAGCTTCGTTCACAAACTAGTCCCGCCCTCCCCTACTCCGATTGGTTCGCTTGAGTGAGAAGGGGGCGTGGTGAAGTAGCCTAAAATCTTCGGATTGGACGGTCTGACTGTAGAGCTACCGTGATTGGTCGATAACCTCCTCTGTAAACATTTAATTGGTCAGTCTGCACGTCAGTAGTCCTTGTTTACGTCAGGCAAAGCTCATGTACCTACCCTCATCTCGAGCAGCTATGCCGAAACGTTCTCGGATGAATTAAAAAAGAAATTCCCATATGTAGCAAATAAAGGTTTAAAGGACCTAAAAGCACACATAGGTTCAGCTAAACATACAACAACAGCGAGGAGCAAGAGCAACTTACACTTATAAATACATACACTTATGATCGTGATATATATAAGACTATGTCACGAATAGGTGTGAGACCAGGTTGCTCCACAGTATATTTGTGTATCTGTGACATGAACATGGTCTTCTAATAAAATGCTGTTAAAAATCCCGTACTCTCGTTTAAAACACAAGGGTGACTGCTTTCTCTGTTGCTGCTCGGACTCTGTGGAGATCTTTTTCACATGGTTCCAGATCCATGTCCTCTACAGATCAGTTTAAATCCTATCTCTTGTTGCTTGTTTATGACTGTGCTTTAATATCAACCACTTTCATTAGCCTCAGTTTCACTTTCAACTTTCAGTACTTTCTTATTTTTAATTTTTCAATTTTTGTTTTCTGCTCTGTTTTATCACACTTTTGGTCAGATTTATTCGAACCTCTCTCTTTCCCATAGAATGAAGCAGGACCAAAAAAATGCCTTACAACTTACAAAGTCTCAATGCTACTGATGTTACTACAGTTCACTTTCGGCCGCTCATCCTGGAGGGAACTGAAAGCTGGTCTTCTGTGGCATTACTCACACAGCCCAACGTTACTAATCTCAAACCCAATGGCGTGTACAGTATATTCGATCATCATTTTTCCCATTTTTCATGGGAATGTCTTAGTCACAGTTTCACCCTGAATCTGTCCTGAGCTTCTTTAGATACAGCCTTAAAATCCTAATATACCGACACCAACTGTAAGAAAACAGCTGTTATTAACAGTGTTTACGCCAAGAAACGTGTTTGTGGTATAGGACAGGGAGGGGGAGGGGTGTTACACTACCCGCTTGGGGCTTATTTCCGGTTTCCGGTTTCTGTACTTTTTTACTTTTTTCTTTGAGGGTGTTGCAGCAGAATGCATCCTTCAGTCAGTTCCTTTCAGCCGTCCTTCCCGTCTGTGGTAAGAGCTGTTACAACACACCCTTGAAACACAAACATTCACTACAGCACTGTGCAAAAATGAGAGACCACCCTTTATTTACATCATTTATTCATTTCCAGTTAAAACAGAATTAGAAAAAAAAACTGGTTTGTCAATGTTCACGGTGTAATTCTGTTTTTGAGATTATTTACAAATTAATCAGCTTGCCCCTGCCCCACCCCCCACCTCAAAGCCATAGGCCACCAAACCAGACCAGGCAGAGCTATCACTTTAGACTCCACAGGTGTTTGTGTCTATCCTTCCCCTGAATGAAGCACAGTGGGTCTGAAAGGATGTGGAGCTTTTAAGATAATCTTACTGATAAAAGAAATAGAAACAAAAGAAGAGCAAAAATGCTGCTGGTGTTCTCAAAATAATTGACTGACCACTCCACAGCCCAGAGCTCAGCATCACAAAACGTGAACACACACACACACACATCAGCACACCATTAAAGTGACATTGTCCATATATACACTACAAGTACAAACAAATGCATGCACATATATTGACCACTAGATGGCGCTCTTGCTATATTTTGTTGTTTTCACATCATCAAACAGTAGTTCAGTAGTGCACTGAATAATCATGCTTTTACTCTACAAACAAATACAAACTGATTCAATACTGTGGCTAAAGGCCTGAAAACAGTCCCTGAGACCATTAAAAAACAAGGTAGATGTTCCCCCAGCCTGTGTATCTGCCTTCCATTGTATTACAGTAGTAATAACAACATAGGAGTCAGCCCCTGTCCCTAGTGTGGCCACCAAAATATCCAGACAGAGGTCAGAAATCAGCCACTGATTAATGGCTAGTGGATAACGTATACCAGAGGAGTTGGAGTCTCCTGTACACCCACAAAGCCCATGTGCAACTTAAAGACACTGCCATGAGCAACACAACTTCACCCATGCCTTCTGCACCTGTCTTTTATTTTACTGCATGTGTACCCAAGGAACGACTACAGAAAGGCAATGTAAACACTGTTAATTACACCTGAGTAACCGAGTATTACCAGCCAACCCCTTCAGCCAATCAGGCTTAGATGTAGAAGAAACAATGTGAAAATACGGTGAGATAAACAGTGAGACTCTTCAGGACACGCGGCACTTGTTCTTTGGATGTTTTAGGGATCTGGAATCTGCAAGAGAAAGACAAAGGAGGGTTATAAGAACCAGGAGACAGATCTAAACATCAGTTTGTTCCTGGGCTATACATGACCGCCTTGATTCTACATGCATTGTCCATTTTATGGGCTCCACTGACCATACAGGTGCATTTTGTAGCTCTACCATTAAAGACTAGTCCATCTGCTGCTCTGCGTAGTTTGTTAACCCCCTGATATTCCCACGAAGCAGGTATTATTGTGCTGCATTGGTATGGAAGTGGTGTTAGTTTGTGTTGCTCTGGTATGAGTGGATCAGACACAGCAGTGCTCCTGGAGTTCTAAAGTCCTCAGTGTCAATGCTGGACTGAGAATAGGATGAGTGTAGAAAGACTTGAATGTAAAGGCTGATCTGTGAAAAGTGGTCCCAGTTGTTATACCCACCTTTGTCTACTTGGCTGTTGAGAGTTTGTTGTGAAGAGCTCCTTTTCTTAAAGAGTGACTTGTTCTTTGCTTTGGCAGGTGGCTTCTTCTGCACTTCTGCTTCCTCTGGGATGTTTGTCAAGTCCTCCACTCCATTGAGCAGCGTGGGATTCCTGGACGGTGAAGGACAAGGAGTCCCTTCCTCACCTTCAGCCAAACCTGCATTCTTTTTGGTTTTGGATCTTTGAGAAGTCCGTTGTTTCCTACTGAAGATTCCCCATTTTTTATTGGTCTCTGCCTCTGGCGGAGAAGACCCTCTGGTCAGAGTTTCCAGTTTCACACTGCCCCCTTGTGTCGGACTCAAATCCGAAGCCAGTTCCTCCGGCGATGCTTCTGCCTGCTTCTTGCCAGAGAGATCAGGCAGGGATCCACTGGGTCCAGGGATATTCCCCATAGCAAGCTCGTATTTAGGGTTGTAGTATTTGTGCTCAGGCACTTTGAGGGTCCCTGCTTCCCCCAGGCTGACCTGGAAACGGGAGGTTGCGGGTAGACTTGGACGTTTGGGTATGGTCACCCGGCTCAGGGTTTCTGTCTTTGTCTTACTGATGTGGAACTCTTTATACAGGTTCAGCTTGTCTGAGATCGCGTAAAGCTCCCTGAAGTCGTTGTCGTAGAAGTCGACTATCTGGCCAGTCATTATGGTGATCATGTTCCTGTCCATGCGGCCTGATGACCAGGAGAAGCTGCAGAAAGCAAGAAAAATGTGGGTCCTAATATTTTTCTTATAACACTGTGCATATAACATCAGACTACTCCTTATTTAACACTGATATATGTAAATGATCTCTGGTTTAGAGACTCAACTGCCAATTCTGTCCACCATCTTGGTCCCATGCCGTGCCACCACATTAATGGGGAAGAAGGCTAGAAAATGACCTCTGAAACTTCAGAAGACAGCTAAAGCTTGTTTAAGTATGGCTGCTAATGCAATATAACTGGAGCTCAACACACTTGGAGGAGAATACTTCTATTATGACATCACAAAGACCTATCCATAACACTGAGTTTAAGGGAAGGCCTAGAGTGAGGAAGGGCTGTTAAGCTCTCTCTGACCTCTATTTACAGACGGCTAACTTGGCATAAAAACAAAGCACCCACCTGTATGTCCCAAACATGACCTTATCTCCATCTATAAGCATGTATTTACTGCTCAAGTTCCCAGGAATCCTCCCAAAAGACAAGTCGAACCCCAGGCCTTTTACTGTCCGTGTACGGATGTTCTATGAAAATATGCAAACGAGAGCATGAACAGTCATTCAGTCATATACCTTGCTCCTGTAATCCATACATGCCGATGAAGACACCACTGGATTTTGCCCTGTGTTTGTCCAGTGTGCTCTATTCTTTCTGACCCCATGCTTTGCTTCACTCCTTGTATCTTTATTTCTGAACATGCCATTATTTCTGCTCACCTGCAGATGCTGAGATTTGACCTGCAGTCGGTTGCACATGTCCAGGAAATGCGGCACTCCCTGAATGTCCAGAACGATGTAAATAGCAACCCTGCGCTTGGACGCTGCTTCCAGCAGATCCTGCAGGATGTGGACATCGGTGAGCAGGTCCATGACGATAGCAATGACCTGAGAAACAAACACAGGACAGTGCTGATAAACCTTTAGAATAAGTATCTTCTTGGCCATCTATTTACTCAGAGAAGCAGACTGGTGCTCGGCCTGGTTTTGTGTTTGTGTTACAGGTCAAAAAGGGTCATGTTGTGTTTGATAAGAGACAAAAGAACAGATATGGTATCTCTTTTATTATCGCCTGAGAGAAAGTGGTGCAAGTTCATCAGCTGCCAGGTGTTTTTAAAAATATATATATATATAAATATATAGCTGTCAAACAGGTTCGAGAAGCAATAGCATTCCTCATTCTTTTTAAACCACAAACCAACTTTGAGAACCATTTCTGTTAGCACAGAAAGACAACACCTTGTATCTCCAAAGTACACCAAACTACGGAACACTTAGTGGGATTCAGTGTAAAAACATTAATTTCAAAGGCATTTCTATTGAGACACGGGGTCAAATACAGTTAGTATTTCCAAACAATGTGAAAACTAATCAGAAAGCATCAAAAAATATGAGATATGAGGTTTTTGTCTGACCATGAGCGTATGTTTATCAAATTACCAGTGGAACTGTAAAAAGTTAAAGATCAAATGTCAAATATGATCTCGAAGTTTGCGGCACACAGTTGTTTTATAGCCTGGAGAACGTTTAGCGTTAGCAACATGCTAGGTGCTGGAGAATGGGTGATGAGCTCTCGCGAGAACTTACATTTACGTTTCGGCATAGCTGCTCGAGATGAGGGTAGGTACATGAGCTTTGCCTGACGTAAACAAGGACTACTGACCTGCAGACTGACCAATTAAATGTTTACAGAGAAGGTTATCGACCAATAACGGTAGCTCTACAGTCAGAAGATTTTAGGCTACATCACCACGCCCCCTTCTCACTCAAGCGAACCAATCGGAGTAGGGGAGGGCGGGACTAGTTTGTGAACTAAACGCTTATCCAAATTCTACGTAAGCGCTAGAAAAACGTTTGTGAAATTCCGGCCGGACATTTTTTTAAGTTTAAAAAAGAGGACATATCCGGGTAAAAGAGGGCGTCTGGTCACCCTAGTGTTGATCATTTCTCTGATTAAACACAACCTGGGTCAGCTCTGAGAGCTTCAAAACAAACTCAACAGGATTCAAAAGCCTTGTGCATCATTTAAGAAACGAGACATGGAGCACACATCTCTGACTCTACTCTTTGCCATTGCATTTTAATTTAAATGTAGATATTCATTTCAGTTTCTACTAATATATTTGGGTTTAATTCAGTACTATCCATTCAATTATATGATGTTTTATACCTTCTATATCCAGCATTTAACATTTGTAATACTGCTCTTACATGTGATCTCTGTTTTTAATAGTTTATGATGTAACTATTGTTTATTAGTCACTGGAAAGTTTTGAGTAGAACTGAAATTACAAAGAGCTACTGAGAAGTGGCACATGGCCAAGTGCTGTGTTTGCACACACACACACACACACACACACACACACACACGCGCATATTCACCTTCAATCCCAAACCACAGATGTGGCGTTTAAAACTGAAAATAAAACTATGACCTGTGAGTGTTGCTGCACCTTGGAATCCTGGCGTGTCGGTTTCCTCTGAAGTTCCTGCTCTAAAACCAGTTCTGAGTTTAGTATCAGTTCTGAAACTCAGAGGAGAAAGTGTGAGGAACAGGGCTTAGGTCAGAGGAGCAGAATGAGTCAGGGTTTTAGATAAAACCTCAAAGTGTGAGAGGAAGAGAAAGTGACTACTGTCCAGTCACTGGCCACTGGAGCAGATACTGCTGGGTCCTAATGTGTTGGTTTAGCTGTGTTAGTGGTCCCAGTTTGACATAAATACGTGTTAAAAAGCTCTTTAGTGTGTAACTGAACACACTATTGTTACTTGGGAGCTCATTTCTGCTCTAGCTCTAGCACATCCTTGTTGTTCCCTAGGTGTTCTCAGGACAGCCAGGCCAGGCCTATAGTATACCTCCAGTGGGAGGACGTCCAGGGCTCCATTCGATGCTAAGCAGTAGCAGCTCTCCTCAGAGCTCCTCCAGAGATCACAGAGTTCCTCACTCAATCATGGAGAGTGTGTCCAGCAACTTTCAGGGAAAAAAGAACTCATTAGAACGGTTTGTGTTAGCGATGTCCTTCTGTTTAGTTTCAGATTCCGTTTTCTGTTTTATTAATGTAGCACTTTTCATAATGAATTTCGCCACAGAGTCCTGGGTCCAGGCCTCCTTTGCGCGAGCCTAGGGTGACACGGACAAGGAAATCTCTCTCAAAGCAAGAGGAAGAAACCTTGAGAGGAACCAAGATTCAAAATGGGGAACCCATCCTCCTCTGGCCACAACAAATAACAACACTGCAGTAAAACAACAAAAAAAAAAATGAAGAGCTGGTGTTAATGTTAACGCAGGAGATGAATTGTAAAGCCGTGAGTGCAGGGGTAACAGTAACACCTTTAGGGGCACCAGCCCACTACCAAACATCACATACAGGGGTCCAAGACGGAACTGTGTTATTTGGAGAGGTGTGAACATTACATTTTTACTAGATCTCCAGTCTAAAGATGGTTGTGGGTGCATTTGTGAGAAATTTAAAAAACTACAAGTGCCACAAACACATACAACACATAAAAATCACAAGTTGAAAGGGTATAAGAAGATGACTGGCTTGTGATCACAGCTGGGGAAGTTTTCCTCCAAGTAAAGTCATACTTAGATGCACAGCACAGACGTAAAATAAAAAGAGTTCTTCCTCATTCCGACCCACTGCAGAACAATGAAGGCTTTCCAGACCTTACACTGCCTTCTATATCAGGTCAAACAAGTCACATGACCCCTATTTATATTCTCTCCATGCCTCATCCGCCCTAATGCCAAAGGCAACATCAAATAATAAGAAAATCATTTGTCAAGGAACAACACAGCAGCCATTAAACGTTACCACACACACTGCCTTGGACAGGAGAGAGGTTCAGTTGATGGACACCGTTGGGAATGTTATGGAGCTCTGAAAAGATGGAGCAAATAGGGAGAGGGAACAATATTTTGAAGGAGCAATGTGGACTCTGTTCATCTGCAACCATTTTTCTTTCATTGTCTGAAAATCATGTGCACGTTTCGTTTTATTGATGACCAAACTTTCTTAATGAGTTACTTTTTTGAACGAGTGAGTATGTATGTGTGAGTGGGTGAGTATGTATGTGTGTGAGTGGGTGAGTATGTATGTGTGTGAGTGAGTATTTATGTGTGTGAGTGAATGAGTGAGTGGGTATGTATGTGAGTGAGTATGTATGTGTGTGAGTGCGTATGTATGTGTGAGTGAGTATATATGTGTGAGTGAGTGTGTATGTATGTGTGAGTGAGTATATATGTGTGAGTGAGTGTGTATGTATGTGTGAGTGAGTATATATGTGTGAGTGAGTGCGTATGTATGTGTGAGTGAGTATATATGTGTGAGTGAGTGCGTATGTATGTGTGAGTGAGTATATATGTGTGAGTGAGTGTGTATGTATGTGTGAGTGAGTATATATGTGTGAGTGGGTGAGTATGTATGTGTGTGAGTGAGTATTTATGTGTGTGAGTGAATGAGTGAGTGGGTATGTATGTGAGTGAGTATGTATGTGTGTGAGTGCGTATGTATGTGTGAGTGAGTATATATGTGTGAGTGAGTGTGTATGTATGTGTGAGTGAGTATATATGTGTGAGTGAGTGTGTATGTATGTGTGAGTGAGTATATATGTGTGAGTGAGTATATATGTGTGAGTGAGTATGTATGTGAGTAAGTGAGTATGTATGTGAGTAAGTGAGTATGTATGTGTGTGAGTATGTATGTGAGTGAGTGTATGTTTGTGAGTAAGTGAGTATGTATGTGTGAGTGAGTATATATGTGTGAGTGAGTATGTATGTGAGTGAGTGTATGTATGTATGTGAGTGAGTATATATGTGAGTGAATATATATGTGAGTGAGTATGTATGCATGCGAGTGAGTGAGCAAGTGAGTGAGTATGTGTGTGAGTGAATGAGTATGTATGTATGTGTGTGAGTGAGTAAGTGAGTTAGTGAGTATGTATGTGTGAGTGAATGAGTGAGTATGTATGTGTGAGTGAGAGAGTATGTATGTGTGTGAGTGAGTATGTATGTGTGAGTGAGAGAGTATGTATGTGTGTGAGTGAGTATGTATGTGTGTGAGTGAATGAGTATGTATGTATGTGTGTGAGTGAGTAAGTGAGTTAGTGAGTATGTATGTGTGAGTGAGAGAGTATGTATGTGTGTGAGTGAGTATGTATGTGTGTGAGTGAATGAGTATGTATGTGTGTGTATGAATGAGTATATATGTGTGAGTGACTGTGTGAGTATGTATGTGAGCGAATGAGTGAGGGAGTATGTATGTGTGTGAGTGAATGAGTATGTATGTGTGTGAGTGAATGAGTGAGGGAGTATGTATGTATGTGTGTGTGTGTGAGCGAGTGAATATGTATGTGTGTGAGTGAGCGGGTGAGTGAGTATGTATGTGTGTGAGTGAATGAGTGAGTGAGTATGTATGTGTGTGAGTGACTGAGTATGTGTGTGAGTGAGCGGGTGAGTGAGTATGTATGTGTGTGAGTGAATGAGTGAGTGAGTATGTATGTGTGTGAGTGAGTATGTGTGTGAGTGAATGAGTGAGTGAGTATGTATGTGTGTGAGTGAGTATGTGTGTGAGTGAATGAGTGAGTGAGTATGTATGTGTGTGAGTGAGTATGTGTGTGAGTGAATGAGTGAGTGAGTATGTATGTGTGTGAGTGAGTATGTGTGTGAGTGAATGAGTGAGTGAGTATGTATGTGTGTGAGTGACTGAGTATGTGTGTGAGTGAATGAGTGAGTGAGTATGTATGTGTGTGAGTGAGTATGTGTGTGAGTGAATGAGTGAGTGAGTATGTATGTGTGTGAGTGAGTATGTGTGTGAGTGAATGAGTGAGTGAGTATGTATGTGTGTGAGTGAGTAACTGTGTTGTAAGTAGTGAGTGAGTGAGTGAGTGAAAGTGAACGTGTGATGCCCTGCGATGGACTAAAATCCTACCCCAGGTGTGTTCTTTCATTGCACATGTGATTCTGGGCAGGCTCTGGACCCACCGCAACCCTGATCAAGACAATGAATAGATGAATGAATGGAAAGGAAACAAATCACCAACAGACTTCGGAGTCTTTATAGGGTTAAAGTGGTTGTGTCGGAGCATGCAGACACTGAACTATGCAGTATTCTGTATTGGCCCCAGAGTCACAACTTATAAACACTGGTCTAAAAGCAGGTGAAAGTTGAGAGGAATTTTACTGCATGCCAAAACAAAGCCTGGGGGAACGGAGTTCCAGCTAAAAGCAGGGCTCCGGAATAACACCAATGCAAAGGTATCACTGAGTGCTAATGTACTTTTCAGTGGAAGTGATCACACATTATATCCACATTCCTTTCTGTTGATCTGAACCCCTCCGGCTGCTGTTGACCACTCCCCAAAACCGTCCCAGTGCAGACTGCAGTAAACTACACTGGAGTTCCTGGAGACACAAGTCCACACTCGTCTGTCTAACGTGCTCAGCTGTTTATGAGCCTGAAACTGACACTGTACACTGTTCTCAACTCAGTGACCCGTCACCAGCCTCTTCTCTCAAAACTGAACCCTCAGCAACTCAGTAACCCCCCGCCCCCCCTCCACAGACACTGTGCACTGTGACTCAACACAGGCTGCTTCACAGGAGTTCCTTCTGGTTATTACTGCCATTATTGTACAGTTATAACTGTTGTAATTGTGTGTATATTGCATTACTGGGAATAGTATTGTGTATTATTACTGTGACAGATACATGGCAATGGCCCTATTCTCTGGACATTACTGTGACCGAGGTCAGTACTGAGATCAGTCATTACCCTGATCGTGGTCAGTGCTCACCTTGCTGGCCTCTTGTATGAGTCTGCGCACCACTTCTTTAATGTGCGGTGCGTTCAGTTTTGGCGGGTGCGTGAATACGTTCACGCGCGTGACGCCCCTGAAGAAGCCCCCGTGCGGCCAGCCGATGTCCAGCGGCGGAACCTCGGTGTCCGAGAGCTGCGGCCAGTACGTGGAGCGCAGAGTGGACGAGTCTTCACCTCGCGCTTCTTTGCCTTCCCCCTCGCTCGGGTTTTTCGCCTGCTCCTCTTCCTCGGTGCCGTTGTACTCCACGAATGTATTCGTTATGGCTTTGATCTCGCGCGCGGACAGAAAATCCGTGACTTTGTCCTCGCGCAGGAGCGTCTTGAAGGCTCCGTCGCCTTCGCGCAACAGCTTCTCCAGGGCCACGCGATGCTCCTCGCTGTAGTAAAACTCGGGCCTGGACTCGGGGATATTCTCGTTGATGTGGCCATCGTCCATGCACGCGAGCTGGGATTCGGCCATGGCTCTCGCGCTCACCGGTCCCGGCCCGTCACGGGAACGAGAGAGCTGAGGCAGTCTAAACTCACCTGGCCTTGATCAGGTGAGATGAAGGGGCAGTGGGCGGGGCCTCGCATGCAAATTGGCCCATGCTCATTGGCTCACTTAGGCCTTACCTTGAATATAATCGTGCTAAAGTTCACCAGGAATTCTCGAGGAGTTCCCCTGCTGAGGGAAGGCTGACGCAGTCTTTCAAAGGCATTGTCTTGTTTGGGTGGGATGGCCCCCACTCTGCTTCCATCACAAAAGTCCAGTGTTAACCATTTAGGAGCTGGATTCTTAGCATTCTCCTCCAAGCGTGCTGAAATTCCCAGTGATGATGTGTTAGCTACAGTTAGAAAAAAGGTGGTGGCTAGGTTCATATAATCTCAGAGGAAGTGTGTGTGTATCTGGGGTGTGGTATTTGGTGAATGAATAAGGCGAGCGATCTAAATACTTAAGACATGGGACCTACATAGTAAGGCCTGGGAATGAAATAGTTAATTTAAAGAGACAACATGGTATATACATGGTCACTGCTGGATAATACCTGGTCTGTGGGGGTCCTGACCATTGACAAACTGTGGGCGGAGCCGGAGATGGACTATAGTCTTTAATAATCATAGAAGTGCATGTATACAGTGGTTGTAATGTTGTGGCTGATCAGTGTAAATAAAGCAGAGCAAAACAAGTCCACCACAGACATGATCAGTATGCAGACGGTTTATTTGACAAACAACACAAGACTCGAAACAAATGAATTCAGAACAACAGAGTTGAATTGTGACATCACTGGTGATGTCATAAAGTGAAGTTGAACAATGCCTGGATGGCGCTGTTGTGTACGTTTACATTGGTGTGGTGTAGTTGGCTGGAAAGAGTCCGGTTCTTCCTCTTAGGCGACCCATGTGCCACAAAGAGTCACAGGCGTCCACAACTTCGATGATGTCACCGGCGCTGAACGTCAGCTCGTCCATGTCCTCAGCTTTGAAGTCAAACAGAGCTTTGACCCGTAAAGGTCCCAACTGCATCAAGCACACACACACACACACACACACACACACACACACACACACACACACACACACCCCGGGGGAAGTTGTATATAAATATATTTATATATATATTATATTTAGGCCTATAAATACCCTCATAGCACATTGCTAGTGCTGACATAGTGCTGCTACTTCACGTGTAGGACATATGTGTTTGACCATACATTAGACACACACACACACACACACACACATACACAGGGTTGTATACAAAGACAAAGAAACACCTCTCCCTGTGTGTGTGTGTGTGTGTGTGTGAGAGAGAGAGAGAGAGAGAGAGAGAGAGAGAGAGAGTGTGATCTTGGTATTCATCATGTTGTGGGGACCAAAATCTGTTTCCACACACACATTGTGGGGACTTGTTGTCGTTATGGGCACAACAACCATGCCCCTATTGTATAAATCATGGCTAAAATTAGAGTAAGTCTCCACCAAATGAAGGGATTCCAAACACCTCTGCAATGTGCCTTTAAACCATGGAGACAAAACTGTGTGTGTGTCTGTGTTTATGTGTGTGTGTGTGTGTGTGTGTGAAAGAGCGTGTGTGGGTGGGTTTGACCTGTTAAAGTGCAGGTGTCTGGCACTTGTTGGAATAAAATACTAAAGTACTTTCATAAGAGGTTTTTCTGGAGTTGGATTTGATGTGTGTGTGTGTGTGTGTGTGTGTGTGTTGTTACCGATGGGCGTGGGAAGGTCTCTGCTGGGCGTGCAGGGGGAAACTGAGGTCCTGCTGATCTGCCCTCTATCCTCATTCCTCTCTCCTGCACACAGTCGAGATACACACTTATCACCTGCACCTCCACCTAAGCCTTTCACTCCCAAACTAAAATTAAAGGAGCTTGCGAAGCTGTAAGTAATAGATTTTGCAGCAGCCAACTAAGTTCACACCCTAGAGCCCACCCCTTTGAACAGTTCTGTCCATGACCTTGATTGTAATCAATATTAGTGATGCACATACATATGTCTTGAAGCATTATTTATTACAGCAGTGACAATCCTGCCCCAGTTTATTGTGGAGTAAATGTATTATCAAATAAATCATCTACAGCAGAGGCAGTACCTGGGGGTATGTCCTGGGATTTGGAAGAGCTCTGTGAGAAACATCATCTACTCTGGGCTGAGGCTGAGAGAGAGAGAGAGCGAGAGAGAGAGAGAGAATTAAATGTAGAAGGGGATCCATTCTAGATTAGGGTGACCAGACATACTCTTTTACCCGGACAGGTCCTCTTTTTTAGACTTAAAAACTGTCTGGGCGGAATTTCACAAACGTCCGGGAGTTTGTTTTTCTAGAGCTTACATAAAACTTCGATTAGGAGGTATTTTACTCAATATCCTTTAGGAAATACATTCTACATGTATTTGGAATGTGGTGTGTTCTCCCTGTGTCTGCGTGGGTTTCCTCTGGGTGACTGTCTGTGAGGAGTGTGGTGTGTTCTCTCTGTGTCTGCGTGGGTTTCCTCCGGGTGACTGTCTGTGAGGAGTGTGGTGTGTTCTCTCTGTGTCTCCGTGGGTTTCCTCCGGGTGACTGTCTGTGAGGAGTGTGGTGTGTTCTCTCTGTGTCTGCGTGGGTTTCCTCCAGGTGACTGTCTGTGAGGAGTGTGGTGTGTTCTCCCTGTGTCTCCGTGGGTTTCCTCCGGGTGACTGTCTGTGAGGAGTGTGGTGTGTTCTCTCTGTGTCTGCGTGGGTTTCCTCCGGGTGACTGTCTGTGAGGAGTGTGGTGTGTTCTCCCTGTGTCTGCGTGGGTTTCCTCCGGGTGACTGTCTGTGAGGAGTGTGGTGTGTTCTCCCTGTGTCTGCGTGGGTTTCCTCCGGGTGACTGTCATTGAGGAGTGTGGTGTGTTCTCCCTGTGTCTGCGTGGGTTTCCTCCGGGTGACTGTCTGTGAGGAGTGTGGTGTGTTCTCTCTGTGTCTGCATGGGTTTCCTCCGGGTGCTCTGGTGTCCTCCCACAGTCCAAAAAACACACGTTAGTAGGTGGATTGGCGACTCAAAGTGTCCGTAGGTGTGAGTGTCTGTGTTGCCCTGTGAAGGACTGGCGCCCCCTCCAGGGTGTATTCCTGCCTTGCGCCCAATGATTCCAGGTAGGCTCTGGACCCACCGGGACCCTGAACTGGATAAGGGTTACAGATAATGAATGAACGAATGTTCTGGGTTATTTAAGAACAGAGGCAGTACCACTGGAGGAGATGGTCTTGTTTCTGGAGCTTCATCTAATGTCCTCTGGAAGAAAGAGAGAGGAGTGAAGTAGTTCAGTGAAAGTAAAAGGAATGCTGGTGACAACACACCCACCCACCCACACACACACACAAACAAAACAAATCTTATCTGTTTAGGCCTATGTTTACGTGCCATCTGCATTTGCATCTGATCAGATACTGTTTGTTTTTCTAAGTAGAATTTGATTGTTGTTGAGAGACGTAATGTGTGGGAGTGTCTCACCCGTTGCGCTGTGACGAGGCGGACGCAGCTCTGTTTGGAAATCGAGTTGACGGTGTAAAAATCCACTAATTTATTCACCGAGGGGAACTTCACGTCCCAGAGGTAATACTGCCCCCTTGCGTCCCGCAGCACTTTGAAGTGCTGCACGTCATGCTCGTGCCTGGCAGAATAAAGAAGACCAGCACGTTGTGAACAAAATGTATTTAAGGAGCCCACACCCTACTTTCTCCTTGTTTTTTCTTTTTTTTCTTTTCTGAAACCCAAAGACCTGAGTAGAACTGCATGGATGGATGTTTATTTGACTCCTAGGAGCTTGAGAAATGTGGGCCCTTATTCTAATAATATGTGGAAAATGGGATAGGGCCTTATTTTACAAACAAGAAGCTGCCGCACCCTTTCTGACCAGCAGGGGGCGCCAACAGATCAGCCGAGCGTGGGTCTACTGTGTTTTTAAAAAACTATGGTGGCCCAGAGTGTAACAAAACAAGACTCAATTGACTAAGAGGACACGTGACTGGTTCAGCACCCAACTCTCTTCAGTGGTTCTATTATAAAGGCAGTGGTTCTAGTTCCAACTGAAATCAATGCCATTACTGAAGAACCCTCAGGGAACCTTCATTTTTTTTAGGGAGCGTAGCATTAACCCCGTGTGTACAGAATTGGTAATGGGATTAAACGGTAGTGCAGTACCTGACAGATATGGATAAATCTCCTGGAGAGCTCTGGCTGTCTCGGATGAGGAAGGCTCCTATTGGCTGTTGCTTGAGAACACTCTCAGACTGTTGTCGACTGATATCCTCCTGAAACCAGCTGCAGAGTCGAGCATTAATACACAGCTTTATAGGGTTCCTTTGTAACGTCCTAATGGATCTTTAACCAGATTTATAATCATTGTACCCCCCACCCATACCCCCCTCCTCTACCTCCCCCCTCCCCCCCTCTATAAACACATCCTCATCACCTGGGGAGGTTGAGCGTGATGTAATTCTTTGGAACGAAACCCAGAAAGCCATGTCTTTCAGCTCTGTACCAGTCGTCCTTGGTGCCTAAAATCTACAGAGACATAGAAACCTGATTAAAACATACATACGCCAACCTGCCCACCACAGAGCATGCTGCAGCGCTGCAGTGACACTGACAGGGTGGTGGTGTGTTAGTGTGTGTTGTGCTGGTGTCCTGTGGTGGCCTGTGTCAACCGATGAAGGACTAGAGGACGACCAACACAAACAGCGCAGCGACAGACGAGCTACTGTCTCTGACTTTACATCTACAAGGTGGACCTCAAGGTAGTGGACAGTGCTTAAAAACTCCAGTGGCACTGCTGTGTCTGATCCACTAGGACGTGTTTCTAAACGTGCGGGACTGTAGATCTGTCACACATCACTGTAAACCGGAGGCTGAGTGATGTCAGAGACATGAGGCTCTTAGATGTGGCTTGATAAGGGTTGAACTGTTATCTGTGAATCAGTGTGTTTGAGTTCTGTATTAAAGAGCTCGGCCTGAGAAGGTACCAGTTATAAATATAAATAGCCCTTACCTTAATGGTTTCTCCTTTATTGAAGCTGAGCTCATCCTCAGCTGTGGCTGTGAAATCAAACTTGCAGATCGCCTCCATGCTGGACACAGTTCATGGACACTGAGAGAGAGAGAGAGAGAGAGAGAGAGAGAGAGAGAGAGAGAGAGAGAGAGAGCTACTGTAACCTGCTTCATGGACATGGTACCAGGGCATCACACATTCATCCAGTCACTCACGCACTCACGCATATGGACGCTTTCGTACAGCCGATCCACCTACCAGCACCCGGAGGAAACCCAAACAGACACAAGGAGAATACGCCAAACTCCTCACCGGCAGTGACCCTGGACCTCAGGACCCTGGAGCTCTGTGGCAGTGGCACCTCCAGATGATCCAGAGAGTCGAAGAAGAAATGCGCCAAGAAAATGGAAACTGTGTTGAAGTGGATGATGTGAAAAGACTAACCCTCTATTAGCTTTTTCGGCTGGGTTTTACCACTTCCTCTCTCTCTCTCTCTCTCTCTCTCTCTCTCTCTCTCTCTCTCTCTCTCTCTCTCGCTCACACACACACACACACACACACACACACACACACACACACTCATATTAAGCGTCAAACAGTTGTGCAAATTCAGTTTCCGGTTCTTAAAGGCATTGTAGATGGCACTGTAGATAGAAATGAAAATGTTTTCTCTTCTCTTCTCTTCTCTTCTCTTCTCTTCTCTTCTCATCTCTTCTCTTCTCTTCTCTTCTCTTCTCTTCTCTTCTCTTCTCTTCTCATCTCTTCTCTTCTCTTCTCTTCTCATCTCTTCTCTTCTCTTCTCTTCTCTTCTCATCTCATCTCATCTCTTCTCTTCTCTTCTCTTCTCTTCTCTTCTCTCCATTACCCACTAGACTGAAAAAAGAGCCGTAGCCTCTTTTCCACTTGCCTTGTGCCAGTGCAGAGGTTACAATCTCTTTCCCCAACTCTCAAAAATGGCTCTCTAGCAGCAACATCAGTGCCATTCTGGCCGCAGAATCTGATCTATCCAATGGACACTGCTGAGGGATAGTGCCCTGGCATCAACACGAAACAGTGTATCCCCTGCTTTTCTAAAAAGAAAAAAAAGGGAGGGGGTGGGGTAACATCACTCCTCCTCCTCCCTTCCCCCATGCCTGGGGTTCCCTTGAGAAAGTGCTAGTGTTTCCCCGGCTACTTTGCTGGATGCCCACCACTCTGTGTGTGTGTGTGTGTGTGTGTGTGTGTGTGTGTGTGTGTGTGGGTACTGCAACAAGAACACACATTTTGTTGAATGTTGTACGATGACTAATAATTATAATAATAATAAATAACAGTTTGGTAAAATCAGGAAAATCAGTCACAATAAAGGCTTCAGCAAAAAGCCGTGAATGTAAATGTTATAATAATGTTGCCCCTGAGAGAATCTACTGTACATAGGTTGTATTTCCCCATCATGAATGTACCAATGAACATAGTCCATTAGGTTGATTCTTACCAATCACCAGCCAAAGCACCCCCAGTGAAGACTGGACTCTGAAGAAGTCATCAACTAAGCAGCAGCTACGCTACGATGAACCGGTTCTGAACACACAAGTCGGCAGCCAGACTTTCACTCAGAGCGTCGCAGCCGTGGGTGCAGTAATAAAAAAAGGAAGAGGCACCGTCCCCTCTCCCCCACCCCCCAGCTGCCATTTCTGACCACACTGGCTGACCTCAGCAGACCACTGACTCTCGCAATTCTAATATACATTTAATGAACGTGGCCCATTTTCACTGCTACGACTTATTACAGGCCATTACAGCTCTTACCCAGGAGCCAGAGACTATTCGAGCACTGGGCTGAAGGCGATTTCGGGATGCGGTAACATCCAGAATGATTGTTATATTCGCTCTCCAGGATTACCACTGGGTTGCCATCAAATTACAGCACAAACAGCGCTGACTCATACGGCTCTGCTTTTACAGCGAGGGTCATTAGATGGGTTCGTGTGTTGTTCAGCCACGGACTTACACGTGTAACTGGATCCTCAGTACACAAACACAACTCCGCTCTTCCAATGCGCCCCCATTATGGACACAGCTTGTACGGCTTCCGTGGAAAAGCATGACTTCTAATGAGACCCTTCTGGAACAGCTGCATATGAGTCTAAGCCTGGCACTGGTACGTTTCAGGGGTCTGGTGCTTTGAAGGTATTCTCTGGAGGTTTGGAGCACCGTCCCGTGTGTAGCATGAGTTTGTAATTGGTGTTTGTGCTGTGGAACTAAACCCAGAACCGGTTCCTGACTGTTATTAATGTAGACCATTCCCTAAGAGTGGAGGCTGGTTGATTTGATGTACACAAACGTTTAAAAGGGTGAGTTTTGCAGCTCTTATCTCACACACAGGAAATGTGTGTGTGTTTGTGTGTGTGTGTGTGTGTGTGACACCACTCAGCAGCCCAGAACAGAAGCAGCTGTCACAGAGATAAGCAGTAAAGAGTGAGAGAGTATGAGAGAGGGAAACAGAGACAGAAAAGACAGGTCACTCTTATCCTGTCCAACACTCGTCTGACTCAGTCTCTGAGGCAAGAGAGACCATAAAGAGCAGTGCGATGTTTGCCTTCGTCTTGAAACGTCCCAGAAAACAAGACATGAAAATAATGACTGTAGAGAAACCAGAGAAGGAATGTCCAGTAGTCTTTGACCACATTTATTTATTTATTTTTGTTTATTTATTTATTTAATTTTATTTATTATTATTTTTGGGGGATGTTTGTGTTTGTTGGTTGGTTGTTTTTCTTTATTTGTGTTTAATAACTGTTTGTTGGCATTATTAGTGTTTGTTGTTATTAGTGATTGCTGTTTGATGGAGTTTGTGTTTGTTGCTGTAAATTTCTGCTTCCTGTTTTTTTTTTTTGCTGGTGTATATTTGTATTATTTCACAATGATTACATTATCAGCTTATCGTATAAACGATACATCCTCAAAATTTTTTTCTGACCTCAACTTCACCCTTTGTGTTTATTTTTATTTATTTATGTATTTTAACATAAGAGTGAGTGTTTTAGTTATTTTAGCTAGTCGCTGTTCTGTCCTCTGGAGTTCTCTGGTCACTCTTGAGTTCTCTGGTCAGTTTTCTGGAGTTCTCTGGTCACTTTAGAATTCTCCAGTCACTCTTGAGTCCTCTGGTCAGTTTTCTGGTCGATCTGGAGTTCTCTGGTCAGTTTTCTGGAGTTCTCTGGTCACTTTAGAGTTCTCTGGTCAGTTTTCTGGAGTTCTCTGGTCACTCTTGAGTTCTCCGGTCAGTTTTATGGAGTTCTCTGGTCACTTTAGAATTCTCCGGTCACTCTTGAGTTCTCTGGTCAGTTTTCTGGAGTTTTCTGGTCAATCTGGAGTTCTCTGGTCAGTTTTCTGGAGTTCTCTGGTCACTCGAGTTCTCTGGTCAGTTTTCTGGAGTTTTCTGGTCGATCTGGAGTTCTCTGGTCAGTTTTCTGGTGTTCTCTGGTCACTTTAGAGTTCTCTGGTCAGTTTTCTGGAGTTCTCTGGTCACTCTCGAGTTCTCCGGTCAGTTTTCTGGAGTTCTCTGGTCACTCTGGAGTTCTCTGGTCAGTTTTCTGGAGTTCTCTGGTCACTTTAGAATTCTCCGGTCAGTTTTCTGGAGTTCTCTGGTCAGTTTTCTGGAGTTCTCTGGTCACTTTAGAATTCTCCGGTCAGTTTTCTGGAGTTCTCTGGTCAGTTTTCTGGAGTTCTCTGGTCACTCTTGAGTTCTCTGCTCAGTGTTCTGGAGTTTTCTGGTCGATCTGGAGTTCTCTGGTCAGTTTTCTGGAGTTTTCTGGTCGATCTGGAGTTCTCTGGTTAGTTTTCTGGAGTTCTCTGGTCACTTTAGAATTCTCCGGTCAGTTTTCTGGAGTTCTCTGGTCACTCTTGAGTTCTCTGGTCAGTGTTCTGGAGTTTTCTGGTCGATCTGGAGTTCTCTGGTCAGTTTTCTGGAGTTCTCTGGTCACTTTAGAGTTCTCCGGTCAGTTTTCTGGAGTTCTCTGGTCACTCTTGAGTTCTCTGGTCAGTTTTCTGGAGTTTTCTGGTCGATCTGGAGTTCTCTGGTCAGTTTTCTGGTGTTTTCTGGTCACTTTAGAGTTCTCTGGTCAGTTTTCTGGAGTTCTCTGGTCACTCTGGAGTTCTCTGGTTACTCTGGAGTTCTCTGGTCAGTTTTCTGGAGTTCTCTGGTCACTTTAGAGTTCTCCGGTCAGTTTTCTGGAGTTCTCTGGTCACTCTTGAGTTCTCTGGTCAGTTTTCTGGAGTTTTCTGGTCGATCTGGAGTTCTCTGGTCAGTTTTCTGGTGTTCTCAGGTCACTTTAGAGTTCTCTGGTCAGTTTTCTGGAGTTCTCTGGTCACTCTTGAGTTCTCCGGTCAGTTTTCTGGAGTTCTCTGGTCACTCTGGAGTTCTCTGGTCAGTTTTCTGGAGTTTTCTGGTCGATCTGGAGTTCTCTGGTCAGTTTTCTGCTAGTTCTCTGGTCACTTTAGAATTCTCCAGTCAGTTTTCTGGAGTTCTCCAGTCAGTTTTCTGGAGTTCTCTGGTCACTCTTGAGTTCTCTGGTCAGTGTTCTGGAGTTTTCTGGTCGATCTGGAGTTTTCTGGTCAGTTTTCTGGAGTTCTCTGGTCACTTTAGAGTTCTCTGGTCAGTTTTCTGGAGTTTTCAGGTGAGTTTTCTGGAGTTTTCTGGTCGATCTGGAGTTCTCTGGTTAGTTTTCTGGTGTTCTCTGGTCACTTTAGAGTTCTCTGGTCAGTTTTCTGGAGTTCTCTGGTCACTCTCCAGTTCTCCGGTCAGTTTTCTGGAGTTCTCTGGTCACTCTTGAGTTCTCTGGTCAGTTTTCTGGAGTTCTCTGGTCGATCTGGAGTTCTCTGGTCAGTTTTCTGGAGTTCTCTGGTCACTTTAGAATTCTCCGGTCAGTTTTCTGGAGTTCTCGGGTCATTTTTCTGGAGTTCTCGGGTCAGTTTTCTGGAGTTCTCTGGTCACTCTTGAGTTCTCTGGTCAGTGTTCTGGAGTTTTCTGGTCGATCTGGAGTTCTCTGGTCAGTTTTCTGGAGTTCTCTGGTCACTTTAGAGTTCTCCGGTCAGTTTTCTGGAGTTCTCTGGTCACTCTTGAGTTCTCTGGTCAGTTTTCTGGAGTTTTCTGGTCGATCTGGAGTTCTCTGGTCAGTTTTCTGGTGTTTTCTGGTCACTTTAGAGTTCTCTGGTCAGTTTTCTGGAGTTCTCTGGTCACTCTGGAGTTCTCTGGTTACTCTGGAGTTCTCTGGTCAGTTTTCTGGAGTTCTCTGGTCACTTTAGAGTTCTCGGGTCAGTTTTCGGGAGTTCTCTGGTCACTCTTGAGTTCTCTGGTCAGTTTTCTGGAATTTTCTGGTCGATCTGGAGTTCTCTGGTCAGTTTTCTGGTGTTCTCAGGTCACTTTAGAGTTCTCTGGTCAGTTTACTGGAGTTCTCTGGTCACTCTTGAGTTCTCCGGTCAGTTTTCTGGAGTTCTCTGGTCACTCTGGAGTTCTCTGGTCAGTTTTCTGGAGTTCTCTGGTCACTCTTGAGTTCTCTGGTCAGTTTTCTGGAGTTTTCTGGTCGATCTGGAGTTCTCTGGTCAGTTTTCTGGAGTTCTCTGGTCACTCTCGAGTTCTCTGGGCAGTTTTCTGGAGTTCTCTGGTCACTCTGGAGTTAAAAAAATGTCCATATTTTAATGGTTAATATGCTAACGGCTAATATTTTAACGGGGTCTTATTTTTTTACAGTGTGTGTTTTATGTTATATTTGTTTTATTTATTTAGGTTGTTACAGCCATTTTTTGTATTCCAAATTACAATGTCAGAATATATTTAAGTATTTTTTTTTTGCTACAAGTTCATTGCGCTTTTAAATGGTGTAATTCAACTAATATGCTATTATTGTATTAGACAACAATTCTGTCCATCACAGTTATTTCTGGGTCAACAAATTGACCACAAACATATTATTGGGAGAGGCCTAGATGATGTTTTTGTTTATTTGTGTTTAATAATGTTTTATTATGTTTGCTGTTGTCAGTGTTTGGAGTTTGTGTTTTTTTTGGTGTTCATTTCTGTTTGCTTGTGTTTGCTGATGTTTGTGTTTGAGTTTGTTTGATTGTGTTGGTTAATGATTGTTGATGTTGGTATTTGCTGCTGGTGTTTTTTTTAGTGAGCGTCTTTGATTGTGTTTGAATTTGCTGGGGTTTGTTTGTGTTTTTTGGAGTTTGTGCTTGTTCTTTTGTGTTTGTTGGTGTCTGTGTGTTTGTGTTTGTTCTGTCTGTGTACTCCGGCCCTCAGAGCGATGTTTGTGACAAAAGTTGCTGTGAACAATGCTCCTTTTGTAAATGGGTTTTCACTTCTCCTTGTGGCTGACCAAGCCAAGACTGAACAGAGAAGCTCTCAGCAGAAGTGTTTCACTGAGAGCCCTGAGAAAGAGTCCCATTGAAATGATGTTCCTAATCAGTCCATGGTTAACACCACAGTAAACGATGCTGCTGTAAATGAAACACAGAATACACAGCGTTTGTTTGGAGAATGGCAGCAGCTTCTTTGTTTCAAATGCTATTGTTCTTTCTTTGTGTCTGTTTTCTTTTCTCAGTAATGGCCTCTCGACAGTTCCACAAACAGAAGTGAAGATGAATAGATAATGAGGAGAGGAAGAGAGAAGAAAAGAGGAAGGATGAGTTGAGGAGTTTGTTTCGATGCAGGCCGTCCTTTTACAACGTGTAGATTTACTGCAGGTGATGTCCACAGTAATTTGCAGAGAGAGAGAGAGAGAGAGAGAGAGAGAGAGAGAGAGAGAGAGAGAGGGAGAAAGAGAGGGAGAAAGAGAGAGAGAGAGACTTTTTGACTTTTAGGGTCCTTTATTATCAACAACTGGACTCAGTATTCGTCCAAGTTCAATTTTGAAACATAAAAACTACTTGTAAACAACACTCACACTATAAAACCTGGGTATATATAAAAAAAGTGCATTTAAATGAAAACTGGATTAAAAATTAGTTCACCATCACATACAGAACACACCCCTCCCCCACAGCACCACACCTCCTCAAACACCTCCAGAGTTTTCATGCACTTATAAAAATTAAAATCAATAAAAATCCTTGATCTCACCAGTCTGATAAAAACCCTTATGACCTCACTGTCAGTGTCCTGTTCCACCTTGTTTTTCCGACTGGTGTAAATGGCCAGTTTCGCTTGACCAAGGATAAAATTCAACAATTGGCACTTGGCCCGATCTTTCTTTTTGTATTTAAAACCCAGGATAAAAGTGTGCACGGTAAAAATCTCATTAAAAGCCATAAAAGCTGTCTGTAAAAAATCAAAAAGGGGACGTAGCCTAAAACATCTCATAAAAGCGTGAAAGACAGTTTCCCTCTGTGTGCAAAAAGGGCAAACTGGTGCAACCTCATGGTTTAAAACAGAGATAAAAGAGTTGACAGGTAAAATCCCATGTAAAACCCTCCACTGGAGGTCAGCAGCTCTTTTTTTTAATGGTGGCTTGTACAACGCTCTCCACTCAGGCTTTACATCATCACCCAGAGATAGAACCTCCCTCCACGGCGTGTCCACCCTCCCATTCAGTCTCTTTTTGTTTAGAGCTTTCACGCATGCTCTGTACAGCAGCTTCCCGGATGCACTGTCCAACTTCATGCAGGACTCCCCCTTACACTCCAGCAGGGGCCCCTCGCAGTCCTCCAGGTCAGGGGCCAGGATGAGAGCAGGTAAGGGGTCGTCCTCTGCAGATCTAATCACCCCTGCACCGTAGTCTATCAACATCCTAAGTTCCTCAGGGGTCAGCACTGTCCTCCACTTGCTCAGAGATCGAGATACCATGCGCAGAGACCTCAGACCTAACTGTGCAGTCAGTCGCTCTGCACCGGAAAGATCAGGTCCCGCTGTGTCCACCAGTTGACGCAGCGTGGTGACCCCCGAAGAAACCAAGACTCTGGTCAGTGCAGGAGTCGACAGGCCTGATATGTCCATCCGGGCGCCGTGAAGCAGAGGTTCCTCCAGCAGCCAGTGCAGCGTTGTACTCTCCGGTCCTTTAACTTTAAAAAAACTCCATATTTTAAAAAGCCCACGATAAAATGCAGGTAAACCAGCAGTGTCCAGTAACTTTGGGTTCATTAAAAACAGGGTCCTGTCCATCCCCAGGCCTCCCACTGTATACAGGATCCTGTAGGCTACCTCCCTCCAAACCAGTTCCTTAGGGCCATTAAACAGTCTTTGTATAAACTGGAGGCGGAAGGCAGCCACCCTACTGGCTAAATGAATGAGCCCCTGCCCTCCCTCATCCTTGGGAAGATGAAGAACTCCCTGAGGAACCCAGTGAAGTCGATCCCAAAAAAAATCCACCAGCAGAGCTTGAAGACTGGCCAGCAGGCCTGGTGGGGGATCGACACACGCCAGTTTGTGCCATAGGGAGGACGCAGCCAGGTTGTTGATAATGAGAACCCTACCTCGGTATGACATTTGAGGGACCAGCCACATCCATCTGTTGAGTCTCCCCTTCACCTTTTCCATCACACCATCCCAGTTTCTTTCTTCAACACCACTGTCCCCCAAATGCACGCCGAGGTATTTAAACCCGCCCGTCCCCCAGGCCAGTCCATCAGGGAGTCTGGGTTCTTCACCTTCCCAGTCCCCGAGTAAAACTGCTTCGCTCTTGGCCCAGTTTACCTTTGCAGAGGATAAAATGTTAAAATCATGTAAAACATCAACTAAAACATTTACATCATCTTGAGCACTGATAAGTACAACAAGGTCATCTGCGTAAGCTGAGACACGTATTGGGGCAGTACAGTTTGGAATATAAAAACCCTCCAGTCCCTCCCTCAGCTTACAGAGCAGGGGCTCAATGGAGAGTGAGTACAACATACCCGACAGTGAACAGCCCTGTCGGATCCCTCTAAAAACTTTAAAAGGAGCACATAAACCACCGTTAACTTTCAGCACACTCTCAATGTCACCGTACAGAACCTTGATCATGGCAATAAAACCAGGGTTGAACCCAAAGCTCTCCAGGACCTTCCAGAGATACCCGTGTTCAACCCGGTCAAAAGCCTTTTCCTGGTCTAGAAATACGAGACCAGTCTTTAACCCCAATAGTCTGGAGACGTCCAAAACATCACGAATTAAAAAAACGTTGTCAAAGACAGACCTACCGGGTACACAGTACGACTGGTCAAAGTGAACCACCTGCTCCATCACCTTCGCCAGTCTCGAGGCCAATGCTTTCGAGAGCAGTTTACAATCGGCGCACAGCAGAGACACGGGGCGCCAGTTCTTCAGTTCGGACAGGTCCCCCTTTTTCGGCAGCAGCGTCAGCACCGGCCTCCTGCAACTCAAAGGAAGCTTTCCATCGCGTATGCTGCACCTGAGGACCTCCAACACATCCTGGCCGATGACCGACCAGAAAGTCTTGTAGAACTCTACTGGTAGGCCATCAATGCCAGGAGCGCGACCATTCTCCATACCGTGGAGGGCCTCGTGCAGCTCCTCCAAAGAGAGTTCAGCATCCAGCTGCGCCGCTGCCGACTGTGTCAGTCTGGTCATATTCCTGAGGAACCTGTCCTCCACCTCCTGCGTCGCCGTGCGCTCACTCTCATACAGCTTTGAGAAAAAGCTGACTGTTTGCTTGCGAATGTCAGCAGGATCATTAAGGAGATCCCCTGATTCTGATCGCACAGCGTGCATGTACCGCTTCTGTCCATTTCTACGCTCAAGACTAAAGAAGAACTTAGAAGGAGCATCCAGTTCATTCACGCACTGAAAGCGTGAGCGGACCAGCGCCCCCTGTGCTGTTATACCCAGTAAATCAGCCAGAGCAGCCTTCTTTTTGTTGAGAGCTCTAATATGCTCTAAATCTCCTGTGGTCTCCGCAAGACCCTGGAGCCCCACTATTCCAATCTCCAGAGCTTTAAGTGACCTAGTAATGTCCCTCGTGACATTGAGAGTATACTGTTGACAGAATAATTTAACATTAGCTTTGGCTACGTCCCACCATTGCTGAACAGAGGTAAAATCATTTCTCTTTGCTCTAAAAACACCCCAGAAAAAAGTAAAAGACTCTTTAAAATTGGCATCTTCTAAAAGTGTAGTATTAAAATGCCAGTACGCACTCCGCGGCTTCACTTTAATTTTTGTGATAGTTCCCTGAACCATAGAGTGGTCAGAGATTCCTACCGGGGCAATAAAACACTGTGTAAAAAGAGATCGTTGGTGTCTAAAACAATAAAAGCGGTCCAGTCTGGCCAGCGAGAGCATGTTATCTTTACTGTGGGCCCATGTGTACTGTCTTTGTTCATCATGGAAACTTCTCCAGACATCACACAACTCATGGGCCTCCAGCATCTCGCAAAGACGCTTCCGTGAAGCCGCGTGAGGTTCGCCATGATTCCGGTCTGTTCTGTGTGCTGTACAGTTAAAATCTCCACCCAAGACTAAAAACTCTGTGGAGTCACAACTTGTTAAAAGAGAGCTCAGTGCGTCTAAAAACAGTAACCTCTCAGCCCCTAGTGTTGGAGCATAGACGCAGATAAAAACAAAAGTGTCTTCTTCAAAGACAGCCCTCACTTTTAAAAGTCGCCCCTTTAAAACTTCCTCCACTGTATAAGAGACCGGAATAAAAGACTGTGAGAAAAGGAGTGCCACCCCACCGCTAAGGGATGAGTTGTGGCTTAGAACAGCGAGCCCACTCCACTCCTTCGCCCACTCAGCAGCATTTTCCACATCACTGTGGGTTTCCTGCACCAAGACAACATCGATACGTTTGTGTTTAACCAGCTCATAAAACTTTGCCCTTTTCTCACAGTCCCTTGCCCCATTAATATTTAAGGTGGCGATTTGAAAACCTTCCATTAAAAAAGGTAAAAAAGAGGGGACAAATACAACCAGAGAGAAAAGTCCGTTCAGGAGTCGTCTTCACACTGCACTTTGTTCAGTTTGGTCAGTAACTTTTTTAGTCTAAACGTCTCCTGCTCCGTAAAAACCCCCTCCCTCCGCAAGTGTTTGACGTCCCGTATAAACTGTACACTGTCTGGGAAATGTTCCTCCACCCTCACACCCTTCTGTCCTTTAGTAACTCGTAAAAACTTTCTAATTTCTTCAACAGTGTACAGTTGAGGCCTGTTCTCTTCCTGGGAGCACACAGACCATCCCGAGTCAGAGAGAGAGCCCTCACTGTCCGAGTCTCTGTCCTCCACTGCCGTCACATCTTGTTTGGCCTGTTTTTTTCCCTTTCCTTGGCCCCTCTTCTTCCTCTTATGAGGAATTTTAAAAACGGACTCAACCTCCATCAGGTTTACTCCTCCAGCCTCCTGTTCTGCTTCTCGGGCTGGAGCCAGTTCAGAACAGCTGTGCTGCACCCCTCCGTCCCTCTCCTCTACGTAAACACCACCAGAGCCCCCCCCACAAGGCACTGCCGAAGAGGGCCCCACCTCGGCCAACACGGCCCCGGCAACGACCCTAACAGCAGGCCCCACCGAAGAGGACCCCACCTCAGCCGACGCGGCCTCGGCAGCCACCCCAGCAGCAGGCCTCACCGAAGAGGGCTCCACCGCGACCAACGTGGCCCCGGCAGCCACCCCAACAGCAGGCCCCGCCGAAGAGGTCTCCACCGCGGCCCCGGGAGACACCCCATCAGCAGGCCCCGCCGAAGAGGGCCCCACCACGGCCAACGCGACCCCGGCAGCCACCCCAACAGAGGGCTCCGCCAAAGATGGCTCCACCACGGCCCCGGCAGCCACCCCAACAGAGGGCCCCACGGAAGAGGGCTCCACCACCGCGAGCGTGGCCCCAACAGCCACCCCAGCAACATCGGACCCCACGAAGGAGGTCTCCACCACGGCCAACGGGGCCCCGGCAGCAACCCCAATAGCAGGCCCCGCTGATGAGTGCTCCACCACAACAGCGGACCCCGCTGATGAGTGCTCCACCACAACAGCGGACCCCACCGAAGAGGGCTCCACCGCAGCCAACGCGGCCCTGGCAGCCCCCCCAACAGAGGTCCCCGCCGAAGAGGGCTCCACCGCGGCCAACGCGGCCCTGGCAGCCCTCCCAACAGAGGTCCCCGCCGAAGAGGGCTCCACCGCGGCCAACGCGGCCCTGGCAGCCCCCCCAACAGAGGTCCCCGCCGAAGAGCGCTTCACTGCGGCCAACGCGGCCCCGGCAGCCACCCCAACAGAGGGCCCCCCTGAAAAAGGCTCCACCGTGGCCAGCACGTCCCCGGCAGCCACCCCAACAGCGGACCCCCCCGGTGTTGACATTTTACTGTTCGGGGTCCATGCAGCCGGCCAAGCAGCAGTCGCAGGGGGGACGACCACCGCAGGCACAGCCACTACAGGCCCCGACCGCTCAGTACCCCCTGTCCCCTCAGTACCTGTATTAACTCGTTCAGGGCAGTCACGAATAAGATGTCCGACCTGTTTACACCCAAAACACTTCATACTATTTTCAGTCGAAGCAAAAACTGTATAAACATAACCATCCACTTTAAACTTCAGAACTAAGTCCAAACTTTCAGCTCCTCCATTCAACACCATGAAAACAGATCTTCTGAAAGACACCAAGTGTTTGAGTAAGGGCGACTTACAGGTTATGGGGATCTTCTTGATCGGGGAGACGAGCTTCCCAAAGTGGGAAAGCTCCTGAGCGATGTGATCATCTTTAATGAAGGGAGGGACGTTGGACAAAATAATCCTTTTGGACGGGGTACTCAGGGGCAGCACAGGCGTGAACTGGTCATTAATAATTAACCCTTTTTCCACCAAAGCAGCCGCGACCTGCTCGTTAACCAAAAACAAAACAAACGCGTTGCTCATTTTCGAGATGGAAACCATGTTCTCGTGGCCGACGACATCTACTGCCGCCGTACCACACTCTTCCATACTCGCCCGGCACTCCACCTTCACCGCGTGCCGGCGGGTCAGACTCTCACACAACAGGGTGTGGGAGGACGCCATGCTTCCGCCAAACGCCGACAGCAGACTCCCCCACAGTCCCTAGCTCCACAAACACACTACCAAACACACCTCACACACGCACACTCACACAAACTTCAGAAAAATCTGAAAAAAACGCACACGCACAAAAAAATTGGCAAAAACGCCAACCGCTCTCAATCACAACGCTCCGCTCACTCCAACGCACACGCTCACTCATGCGCACAGAGAGAGAGAGAGAGAGAGAGAGAGAGAGAGAGAGAGAGAGAGAGAGAGAGAGAGAGATAAGGACTTATAACAATAAGGACTACCACTGTGTGTGTGTGTGTGTGTGAGTGTGTGTGTGTGTGTGTGTGTGTGTGTGTGTGTGTGTGTGTGTGTGTGAGAGAGAAGTTTAAATGCACAGACAACAACAAAAACTAACAAACACAATATCACACACACACACACACACACACACACACAGTGGTAGTCCTTATTGTTATAAGTCCTTATCTCTCTCTCTCTCTCTCTCTCTCTCTCTCTCTCTCTCTCTCTCTCTCTCTCTCTGTCTATGTGTGCGTGTGTGAGCGAGAGAGAGAACAATAATGGCTACCGTTCTCTCTGTGTGTGTGTGTGTGTGTGTGTGTGTGTGTGTGTGAAATTTAAAACCGAATCCTTTAGTTAAGTGACATATTTCAGCACACTGAGGCGTACAGGAGCTCACACAGCAGATTCAAGTCTATGGAACTGTTGTTGAATAATGATGTAAGTTAATACTGCAGATGTCCGAGGAGATGATCAGAAGCATATTGGACTGTCAGCAGGATCTGAGGATCTCAGGATCTCATGATAAATGAGCAGTATCTGAACTTGCGCCACATGTCAGTCAAAATCTGTCAGGAGGCTGAAGGCTCATCTATCACTGGTTAAGGTTAAAGCCAGTGAGAAATGAGAGGAGGAGAAACACAGCAGGAGCTCTCATACCTCCAGAAACTGGAAAACCCACTCTGATTTTAGTCCATATTATTATTATTATTATTATTATTATTATTATTGTTATTATTATTACTACAGCAAGGTGGCATGTTGGTGCAGCAGGTAGTGTCTCTGTCACACAGCTCCAGGGACCTGGAGGTTGTGGGTTCGAGTCCTGCTCTGGGTGACTGTCTGTGAGGAGTGTGGTGTGTTCTCCCTGTGTCCGCGTGGGTTTCCTCTGGGTGACTGTCTGTGAGGTGTGGTGTGTTCTCCCTGTGTCTGCGTGGGTTTCCTCCGGGTGACTGTCTGTGAGGAGTGTGGTGTGTTCTCCCTGTGTCTGCGTGGGTTTCCTCCGGGTGACTGTCTGTGAGGAGTGTGGTGTGTTCTCCCTGTGTCCGCGTGGGTTTCCTCCGGGTGACTGTCTGTGAGGAGTGTGGTGTGTTCTCCCTGTGTCCGCGTGGGTTTCCTCCGGGTGACTGTCTGTGAGGTGTGGTGTGTTCTCCCTGTGTCTGCGTGGGTTTCCTCCGGGTGACTGTCTGTGAGGAGTGTGGTGTGTTCTCCCTGTGTCTGCGTGGGTTTCCTCCGGGTGCTCCGGTTTCCTCCCACAGTCCAAAAACACATGTTGGTAGGTGGATTAGCGACTCAAAAGTGCCCGTAGGTGTGAGTGCATATGTGTGTTGCCCTGTGAAGGACTGGCGCCCCCTCCAGGGTGTATTCCTGCCTTGTGCCCAATGATTCCAGGTAGGCTCTGGACCCACCGCGACCCTGAACTGGATAAGGGTTATAGATAATTAATGAATGAATGAATATTAAATATATGTGATATATATTAAAAATATTAAATGTTTTAATTAATTAAAAAGTTTTATTTAATTCCAAACGTGTTTCAATAATTTTGAGCCACTTTCCACTGTACTTCACAACCCCGTGACTAAACGACTCATGTAAAGAATGTATGCCGTATGATGGCTAATTGCATTACGCCGTTAGGTAAACATTAAATATCCCAATATCGTGATATTGACTTTTTAAAACCGTTTAAAAAATCATGACGATATTATTGCAAACGATACGATGTGGCACAGCCCTACTACTCATTTTTAGTCAAACAAACCTTGACCCTGTTTACACCTGGTCATGGCATGTGTCTTGAAAACCGGATTATATCTGGACAGAGGTTATCCACATTAAAGTACACACGTAAACATCCAAGATCCATTTGATGCCGATAACCTCTAACCAGTTTATGAATGGTCTTTAAGCCATGACCACCAGGAGGCACACAAGTCTCCTCCAGAAATGTCCAGGTGTAAACACGGACAAACCCTCCCAGGATTTTGGACGAACCACTTTAGAATTAGTGAACAGTTTGTCCACTCTTTAATCTTAGCAAAGCATTGACTGATGAATTGGCAATGCCCTGGAGCAGACTCACACGTCCCTATAGTCAGCATGCCCAGTGCCAAGGGTCAGAGGGGTATAAATCCCTCAGCAGATGTATTTGTGATTCATCCAATCCTCATAGAAACAATGAAGCACTCTTTTTTATTGACTTTACAAGGCCATGCCTATATCGAAAAGTCTTAAGGTGGTCCCCACACCTCACACTCTAAGCCCTGTACTGTAAGTGTGATCGGACATCAGTTGTTGTGAATGATGACCTTAGATGACTGCTCTCTTACTGAGCCATGGGCCTATCGTCGTGTGACTCGTGTCCAAGCCCAGGCCTCATCTTCAAGTGTTGTCCGTTGGTTAAATGCATGAAAAGAAGGATGAATCCGGAAGGATTTGCTCTCGATGCCCCACAAAGAAGAGCATATGCTTATCATGGGGAGAGAAAGACACTGACGGTGTGAGCGAGGGATTCCAGTGTGTGAAGGTCGCAGACATCTCCTGCGTCTTTTGCCAGAAACACCTTGTCCTTTCTTTTGCTTCTTCTCCCTCGGCGCATTTCCAGTAATCCACATTACCAGAGGCGAGGCAGCCTGCCAAAGCTCCTGCCATTATGGGACAATACAGAGCTCACACGAGTGGTTTTCCTACCGTCCAGCAGGGGGCAGACAGCAACTGTTGCACACTCTATCTCCAAAAGTTGGTGGAGAACTTCTCGTTCAAGGGTTAACAGGGTCTGGCCTGCCTTTGCTGCAGTCATAGCTGCCTCTACTCATCTGGGAGGGCCTTACACTAGATGTTGGGACCGCCATATGATTTGTCAAAGAATTAATACGACAATATAGAAGCACCTCATTTATTCATTTATTCATTATCTGTAAGTGCTTATCCAGTTCAGGGTCGGGGTCGGTCCAGAACCTACATGGAATCATTGGGCGCAAGGCAGGAATACACCCTGGAGGGGGCGTCAGTCCTTCACAGGGTAACACAGACACACACATTCACTCACACACTCACACCTACGGACACTTTTGAGTCACCAATCCACCTACCAACGTGTGTTTTTGGACTGTGGGAGGAAACCGGAGCACCCGGAGGAAACCCACGCAGACACAGGGAGAACACACCACACTCCTCACAGACAGTCACCCGGAGGAAACCCACACAGACACAGGGAGAACACACCACACTCCTCACAGACAGTCACCCGGAGGAAACCCACACAGACACAGGGAGAACACACCACACTCCTCACAGACAGTCACCCGGAGGAAACCCACACAGACACAGGGAGAACACACCACACTCCTCACAGGCAGTCACCCGGAGGAAACCCACGCAGACACAGAGAGAACACACCACACTCCTCACAGACAGTCACCCGGAGGAAACCCACGCAGACACAGAGAGAACACACCACACTCCTCACAGACAGTCACCCGGAGGAAACCCACGCAGACACAGGGAGAACACACCACACTCCTCACAGACAGTCACCCGGAGGAAACCCACGCAGACACAGAGAGAACACACCTCACAGACAGTCACCCTCACAGTGACTCCTCACAGACAGTCACCCGGAGGAAACCCACGCAAACACAGAGAGAACACACCACACTCCTCACAGACAGTCACCCGGAGGAAACCCACGCAGACACTCCTCACAGACAGTCACCCGGAGGAAACCCACGCAAACACAGAGAGAACACACCACACTCCTCACAGACAGTCACCCAGAGGAAACCCACGCAGACACAGAGAGAACACACCACACTCCTCACAGACAGTCACCCGGAGGAAACCCATGCAGACACACCACACTCATGCAGACATGCACCCATGCAGACACACCACACTCCTCACAGACAGTCACCCGGAGGAAACCCACGCAGACACAGAGAGAACACACCACACTCCTCACAGACAGTCACCCGTAGGAAACCCACGCAAACACAGAGAGAACACACCACACTCCTCACAGACAGTCACCCGGAGGAAACCCACGCAGACACAGGGAGAACACACCACACTCCTCACAGACAGTCACCCGGAGCGGGAATCGAACCCACAACCTGTGTGACTGCGACACTACCTGCTGCGCCACCGTGCCGCCAGAAGCACCTCAGATTATTCAAAAAAATGCTCCATAGACTGGGTTCCCCCCACCCTCAGGTGGCCATGTTTCTACTGGGATGAGTACAGAATCTCTGATACATCCAGGCCACTAGGTGTCAGTACACTGGCTGTTGCGTAACATGAGGAAATGAGAAAATGCCTGATTGCACCTTTAAGTTGGCTTCTTCTAAAGTGTGTTAACTTACTTTCACTCATTCCACAGCTCATCTCACCTCGACCGAACCGTTCCCATCTCCGTTTCTGTTAATAATGCACAGATCAGTGATCTCAGTGACTCGGAGACATCTCAGCAGGGGAATGTTCCAGAGAATAACAAAAAAATAGAGAGATGCCTTTAAGCTCCAGCTCCTAGACGAGAAAGAGGAGAGTCTTCAGTTGCCATGGACACGCTAAAGACTCACAGTCATCCCGGGAGAATGGAAACGAGATGAAAAGAGAAGCATCAGGTGGCCTCGGAGCGATAGGGGAAAAACACTGTAAAGCATCAGGTGCCTTTTGTAGGAAAATGGAGCAAAAAGGTGTTTGATACAATTCAGGCACTTACAGACCGACGGGCGGAGAGTGATACAGTGACCTGGAGGCAAGACCGAAAAAAGAGACGTGGTGGTGTAGAAAAATAAACGTGTGTGGTGTGTTTTGGGGATGAAAGTGAGACAAAACGTAAACAAGTATCAAAAAGAAATGATAGCCTCACAATAAACTTAAGATTTGAATGGCATTAAAGGTGCAATATGTAAGATTTTCAAAGCTCCATGAGCAGACATTGAAAACACCACACAACAACATGTTTATGTTTGTGTATAATGACCTGTTGCTATGAGTCCTTGTGTTTTCCTAAGCTTAGAACGAGCCCTGCATATCGACATAGGGAGAGGGTTCTCTTCCAGCAGAGGCTGCCATTTGTGTTGTATTGTTTTGACAGCAGCCGGGAATAGACAAATCAGACTTAGACTTTTCACATTTTTACATTATAATGTATGAGCTTGGAAAGGGAGGGGTGAGGTATTGAATTAGTTGCAATCTGTAACTTCACCACTAGATGCCACCAAATCTTACACACCTCACGTTTAATTTTACATATTAACCCTTTGATACTTAGACGTGAATCACCTCCTGGTGATGACTTGTAACGCACCCACTCAGCCAGTCACTCACATACATAATCGTTCACTCACTGTCTTACACGGTGAGGAACTGCTCCACAAGGGGGTGCTGTACAAAGCTTAACATCAATAAAAATATGTATCTTTTTTATAGAGTAGCACAAAAATGATATTTTAACAAAAGTATATAATTTTAAGAATGTTAAACAATATTGGGGTCGGCACAGTCACACAGCTCCAGGGGCCTGGAGGTTGTGGGTTCGATTCCCACTCCGGGTGACTGTCTGTGAGGAGTGTGGTGTGTTCTCCCTGTGTCTGTGTGGGTTTCCTCCGGGTGACTGTCTGTGAGGAGTGTGGTGTGTTCTCCCTGTGTCTGCGTGGGTTTCCTCCGGGTGACTGTCTGTGAGGAGTGTGGTGTGTTCTCCCTGTGTCTGCGTGGGTTTCCTCTGGGTGACTGTCTGTGAGGAGTGTGGTGTGTTCTATCTGTGTCTGCGTGGGTTTCCTCCGGGTGACTGTCTGTGAGGAGTGTGGTGTGTTCTATCTGTGTCTGCGTGGGTTTCCTCCGGGTGACTGTCTGTGAGGAGTGTGGTGTGTTCTATCTGTGTCTGCGTGGGTTTCCTCCGGGTGACTGTCTGTGAGGAGTGTGGTGTGTTCTATCTGTGTCTGCGTGGGTTTCCTCCGGGTGACTGTCTGTGAGGAGTGTGGTGTGTTCTATCTGTGTCTGCGTGGGTTTTCTCCGGGTGACTGTCTGTGAGGAGTGCGGTGTGTTCTATCTGTGTCTGCGTGGGTTTTCTCCGGGTGACTGTCTGTGAGGAGTGCGGTGTGTTCTATCTGTGTCTGCGTGGGTTTCCTCCGGGTGACTGTCTGTGAGGAGTGTGGTGTGTTCTATCTGTGTCTGCGTGGGTTTTCTCCGGGTGACTGTCTGTGAGGAGTGCGGTGTGTTCTATCTGTGTCTGCGTGGGTTTTCTCCGGGTGACTGTCTGTGAGGAGTGCGGTGTGTTCTATCTGTGTCTGCGTGGGTTTTCTCCGGGTGCTCCAGTTTCCTCCCACAGTCCAAAAACACATGTTGGTAGGTGGATTGGTGACTCCAAAGTGTCCGTAGGTGTGAGTGTGTGAGTGAATGTGTGACTGTGTGTGTTGCCATGTGAAGGACTGGCGCCCCCTCCAGGGTGTATTCCCACCTTGCAGCCAATGATTCCAGGTAGGCTCTGGACCCACCGCGACCCACCAATAATGAATGAATGATTAAACAATATCGACACTCTTTAAATATTGGCCCCACCACAGTTCAACAGAGCATGGTCAGGGGTACCCAAACATTTGCTCATGCCTGCATATAGTTCTCTCAGTGTAAGAGGAAAGTACAGTAAAATATCAATAATAACAACCCGAGCTTCTCAGGCATACAGTGATTTTGAAGGGAAACACATTTCCTCGGAGCCAGCGATGGCCAAATTTGGTCTTTCATCCACTAGTGGGCAGGAGTATGCTGCCGCCAGCACATAATGGGCTAATTTCACATGGGACTCTAGTTTTCTGTGACCTCTGGCTGACCACAGGTCCGTGACGCAGGCTCTCCGAGCCAAAGCATTTGGCTGAACTAATGTCCCAGGAAAGTCCAAAAATAACCGGTTACACTGAAAAATAGAGTCACATAAACGGATAAAAATATCAGCACAGAGCCGAGATCCAGGAGCATCTGTGTCCTTCTAATCCAAACATACAATCATCTCATTAAATAATGCCACCCTTGGTAAGGACGAGCAGAGGAAAGTTAGAATAAACAACTTCTATCTACAAGTATGAAATGTCTAAATAAATAAAAGCCTGATTTAATTTACATTTTCTATTTTTAATCCCACCTGAGAGGGCAGAAACACTTATGGTGCTTTTCCACTACATGGAACCTACTCTACTTGGCTTTGCATTTTGGGACCTGGTTCGTGTTGATTTTCCACTACAACAGCACCCCCCACTGAATTGTAGCTGGTGTACTGTTTACTCATCGTGTATTCTCACGTTTAGTTGTTTGAAACTAAACACAGCTTTGTCATGAGTTCAGACAGATCAGTAGAGTTTTTCTATTCCTTGCTGCAACGAGGAGCATTTGAACCTCTTTAAAAGACCACGCTGTAATTTTACAAGCTGCAAAAACAAACGCAATCTCTGCTGTAGCTTAAAGATTTTACAAATAGTTTGTGCTGGATGTCTGCACTTTGTCACAATTGACATGTCTCTCTGGCCAATCAGCATTCTGCAAATTTACACATCACGTTTAGTCCATACTCGACTCGCTTGGAACTATGAGTGAGCAGGTACTAAAAATAAACCCGGTTCCAGGGACAAGATACCAAATGGAAGAGCAAAAAGGAGTGTGGTGTGTTCTCCCTGTGTCTGTGTGGGTTTCCTCCGTGTGACTGTCTGTGAGGAGTGTGGTGTGTTCTCCCTGTGTCTGCGTGGGTTTCCTCCGGGTGACTGTCTGTGAGGAGTGTGGTGTGTTCTCCCTGTGTCTGCGTGGGTTTCCTCCGGGTGACTGTCTGTGAGGAGTGTGGTGTGTTCTCCCTGTGTCTGCGTGGGTTTCCTCCGGGTGACTGTCTGTGAGGAGTGTGGTGTGTTCTCTCTGTGTCTGCGTGGGTTTCCTCCGGGTGACTGTCTGTGAGGAGTGTGGTGTGTTCTCCCTGTGTCTGCGTGGGTTTCCTCCGGGTGACTGTCTGTGAGGAGTGTGGTGTGTTCTCCCTGTGTCTGCGTGGGTTTCCTCCGGGTGACTGTCTGTGAGGAGTGTGGTGTGTTCTCCCTGTGTCTGCGTGGGTTTCCTCCGGGTGACTGTCTGTGAGGAGTGTGGTGTGTTCTCCCTGTGTCTGTGTGGGTTTCCTCCGGGTGACTGTCTGTGAGGAGTGTGGTGTGTTCTCCCTATGTCTGCGTGGGTTTCCTCCGGGTGACTGTCTGTGAGGAGTGTGGTGTGTTCTCTCTGTGTCTGTGCTGAGTAGAATGAATATCGTGCAGTGGGAAAGTGCCATTAGTCGCTCAGTCACGGCTGTTTGTTTCATGGGAAGACACAGAGGCCAAATTCCCTTAGAATATGACATAAATGCACATTTAAAACATGTTTGAAAAATGTCTGATCTCTAGGGTAATGATTAAAAAGTTAGACATGCCGAGCTGCAGTGACTAGTGAATGTGCTTGGAAGAAGATGCCGTCGGCCCTGCTTTGACTGTATTTGTCTGTATTTCTTTCTCTCTCTCTCTCTCTCTCTCTCTGTCTCATTAGCTGATGAAAGTCTGTCTGGGTGCTTGCTGAGCTGTACAGTGTTATTACTCTGCTACAGAAAGCTGCTCTGAAGCCAGATGATCCTCACAACTTTTATCTCTTCACATTTTTTTCAAGTAAGAAAAAAAGGAAAGAACACACATAATGCTGCTTACTGCTCGGGCTTGAACGAAGGAGCGGGGACAAAGCAAAGGCCTAATCCTGCTTTAATATTTAAGGACAGAACAAACAAGAGGGCAAAGAGGATTTGTGTTTTCCTGGGTCTTTTATTTTGTACTTTTATTGCTCGCAGTCTAAGTGCAGTAAAATGGCAATGAACACAGGGCTCTTAACGTAAAGGAGCTGCTGAGAAAATGAACCCAAGCTACAGTCCATCAATCATCAGGATTCTTTTCATCCAAGATTCAAACCAATCTGACTGTATATCATTCATTAAATAGTCACATGAACATGTTCAAATGTGTGTGTGTGTCTGTGTTGCCCTGTGAAGGACTGGCGCCCCCTCCAGGGTGTATCCCCGCCTTGCGCCCAATGATTCCAGGTAGGCTCTGGACCCACCGCGACCCTGAATTGGATAAGCGCTTACAAATAATGAATGAATGAATGAATGAATGAACATGTTCATGGTCTCAGTGGGTCACACACACTCACAGTTGCAGAACATCTCATACACACACTCAGACAAACACAATTTTCACACACTTACCCAGTCACTCACTCACACACACACATACACACACACACACACACAAACACACAAACACACACACACACACATGTGGACAGTTTCACACACTCACTCAGTCACTCAGTCACTCACACACGCACGCACACACACACACACACACATACACAAACACACACACACCCACACACACACACACACACCTGTGGACAGTTTCACACACTCACCCAGTCACTCACTCACACACACCTGAGGACAGTTTCACACACTCACCCAGTCTCGCACACACACACACGCACGCACGCACACACACACACACATCCCTGGGGCTGGGCTTTTAACCCCTGAAGTTGCCCCAGGGGGAATGCGCTGAGCACTGGGGAGGACAGGGAAATGTCATCAGAGAGCTCAGCCAATCAGGAGTCACTTGGTTCGTTCCATCTGTTTATGTCCCTTTCTCGTTTTCGTCTTCTGTGTTTTCCTCTTTCATCTTCTTTCCTTTTCTCCATCTGCACCTCCCAGATCCGCTCTTCTGCTTCTTGATTGTTGGGCCTGAGGGGTCCTCCTGGGCTTCTTTTTGATGGAAGTGTGATGTAGAGTGCAGGCCACAGAGGTGCTTGGACATCCTGAGGTAAGACAGTCATCTTAAAACCGCCTCAGGGCTTTGTCTCCTGGACTCTCCGGCTCAGAATGACAGTCCGATGACCACTGCTAACAAAAAAAACATGACGACTCTGGTTTACAAGCGCTGTAAACCAAATTACAAGTTTTATATGTTATTATCATGTTGTAATTGTGTTATACAAATAATTTCCGATAGCTGCTAGTGTTTATTTTTATAATTTTTTAATTGCATTTTGCATGTGACTATATTCAACCCGATATCACGTCAGAAACGTAAACAGTGTACCAAAAGACCACACCTACTATAACGTATTCATTTGTACGTAGTCGTTGTCGTGCGCACCCGGGATACATTGACAACATTAGGTATTCCAACCAAAACACCAGACGGACATGGCGCTAGTGTTGCCATGGTGCTAATTTTTTGTTGATGAAGGTTCAAAGGTAAATAGCTGACTTTGTGATGCTGACTTGTGGGTTTCTAAATGCATCGGTAAAACAAGTAATAGTTTAGCACCTTACACTAGCTAATAGTTTCATATCCTTGAGTTCATTCGACATCTAGCTTTAGCTTTAGCTTTAGCTCAACTAACACCTCGTATGTCGCTACTCTGAGCTGTAAGTCATGTGTTTTTAGATGCGCTTGTATGTTTTGTTGTAGCATATGGTGAGGAGTCGAGTAGTTGTCTGACCCTTAATGAAATGCCCAGCACCTGAAACTACGGATACTGGAAGCCTGCGCTAGCATTTCTCCTGCGGTGTTGCTATCAGTGTCTGAAGAGTGGGGGAAGAGGGTTGCATTGACAATCCAACACAATGGACAGCACTTTGAACACTACTACTACCATCGTTACACTTATATAGCGCCTTTCTAGATACCCAAGGACGCTTTACAATCCACACTGCTCAGAACGCTCAGAACACTCAATCCACACACAGACTGGTGAGAAGCGGCAGAGAACATATTTTATAAGTGGTAAGAAACTTTTAAATAACTCATGAAAGAAGAAAGTTACTGTAAAACCAAGTTGTTTTTCAACCATTGTTTTTCTTGTGAAATTCCCAATCAGTTTGATATGTCACATGACCCTCTTCCCATTGAAAAAACAAAAGTTGGATCCAAAATGGCCGACTTCAAAATGGCCGCCACGGTCACCACCCATCTTGAAAAGTTTCCCCCCTCCCATATACTAATGTACCACAAACAGGAAGTTAATATCACCAACCATTCCCATTTTATTAAGGTGTATCCATATAAATGGCCCACCCTGTACATATATATTGTACTGCATTTGTTCACTGCAATACATTTTTCCACTTAAAAAAGTAAAATAACCTTATACTTGAATGCTTTGGTTCAGTCTTAGAGGCTAGGGGGCGCATATGAAGTTCAACGTAGTTAACTGTACGTTTTAGCTGGTGTGGTGTTAAAGTAGAATAGGTGTGTTTCAGCCATGATTTCAGGTTGCTATAGTTACAAGTGTCTGATTCTTCTGTACATGTGGAACAGACAGAGTATCTCTATTGAGCAACTAACAATTTAGGAGTCAAGTCCAAGGACTCTTATTTGTATATATTAGTGGTGTTCCTATACCCAGGAATCGGACCCCGGTCTGCTGTATGGAACTGGCCACTATTCCGCTGTACTGTACCAAACATTTAAAAATACATGTGGTATATTAAATCTAAAATATGGAACATACGCATTCTTGTATTTGTTTCCGTCTGTTTTTTTTTCTGGCTTTACTATGTTTACAGATACTGTTCGGAACAAAAATCCTGACTCTGATTCTAGTCCAACACACTGCAAATGCCCTGGCGACAGGGTTCAGACACCTCCTGCTCATTTTTAAGGCGGTGGCCCTGGAGTCAAATCCATCTCCTTGATTCATCTTGCATATTTTAGCAGCAAGACCCCAGCACTAAGACTAAGAGCAGTGTCCTTATCAGCTCTCTTTTATCTTCATGACTGGAGCGCCACTGTCCTGGACTGTTCTGGAGCTGCCTACATTTTGCATATTGTCATTTTTCACACAAAACCTTTGTCTCGCCATTATTTTATGACATAATCTGGACATGCTCCCTGCTGTTCCCACTGGGTCCAGATTTCATGAGGGACCAATAGAAACACTCCAAAAGTGGTTCAGGATAAAATCCTTTTAAACGGACTTATTTTAAAAGGTAACTGCACCCCCTTGCATCAGCTCACTCCACCTTTAACTGAATTCTGACTACGCTCTGAAGTGTAAGGAGTTGTTGTAAGGGGGGCTGTAGACGGGAGTGGCCCTGCTGTGTTGATGGTTTTGTTTCCATGACGACAGAGAGATGCCCACATGGCGTGGAGCCCAATGAGCCCTCCCATCACTGCCAGGGACTCTGATTTGCACCCAAACGACTCATGACTCGACTCAGACTCACACCACATTGACTCATGACTCGACTCAGACTCACACCACATTGACTCATGACTCGACTCAGACTCACACCACATTGACTCATGACTCGACTCAGACTCACACCACATTGACTCATGACTCGACTCAGACTCACACCACATTGACTCATGATTATAAATCCTTATGACTCATGACTTAACTCTGATTCCACTCCCAGCACCCTGTGAACTGACTCAAACTCAAATGTTGACTCGGAGCTGCATCCCAGTGACTACTGATTCAACTCGGACTCCCAGTGAATAATTTAAGGTGGACCCTTCAGGTTACATCAAGGCTTTTCATCAGTTCTTTGTTCCCCTCTCTCTCTTTCTTTCTGTCTCTCTCTCTCTCTGTCTGCTTCCCCTTCATCCTCTTTTCTCTGGAGCTGTGTGTGTCTCATCTTCATAATTACTGACATCTCCGTGTCTGCCTCTCTTTAATTCCCACGCCTTTTTGGTCTCATGACAATTTTATCCACTTTCTTTATTTTTTTTTTTGGCTCCAGTTTCATCATCTCCTCTCAGTCGCCCTTTCTTTACGCTTTTATCTTTGTCAAGTCTTTACAAAGAATGAGAGAGCGAGAGAGTGAGAGAGAGAGAGAGAGAGAGAGAGAGAGAGAGAGAGCTGTTTAAAGATAATTTTCTCCTTTTACTATGTAGTGACGAAGGTCAATTTAGAGAGAAGAGCTCTATTCCTGGACTCTCTCCCTCCCTCCCTCTCTCTCCCTCTCTCCCTCCAACCCTCTCTCTCTCTCTAATGCTAATGACTGAGGCTAATGAAGTTTTCAGCAGACGCAATGTGTTTGTGTCCTGAACACTATGTCAATAAAGAGACAAACAACTTGAGATTTGCAAATTGTATTGTGTGTGTGTGTGTGTGTGTGTGAGAGAGAGAGAGAGAGAGAGAGAGAGAGAGAGAGAGAGACAAAATGTATGTGTGTGTGTGTGTGTGTGTGTGTGAGAGAGAGAGAGAGAGAGAGAGAATGTGTGTGTGTGTGTGTGAGAGAGAGAGAGAGAGAGAGAGAGAATGTATGTGTGTGTGTGTGTGTGTGTGTGTGTGTGAGAGAGAGAGAGAGAGAGAGAGAGAGAGAGAGAGAGAGGATGTATGTGTGTGTGTGTGTGTGTGTGTGTGTGTGTGTGAGAGAGAGAGAGAGAGAGAGAGAGAGAGAGGATGTGTGTGTGTGTGTGTGTGTGTGTTGCTCTCAGTGACCTTATAAAAGAAGCCAGCTGTGTAACATTGCAACATAAAATTGTAAAAAAAATGCATTTATTAATGATTAATAAATATTAGTGCTAATGACGCACTCTGTGAAGGATGATGGTGGGCTGACCAGTAACAGGAGACTAGAGCCTCTGTCATTACTCCAGGCTCAGCACTGCAGAAATTGCACTATGTAACTTCCAGAGAAGTGTAGGAAAACCCCACCTTCCTTTCTATCCCCCTTGATTTTAGGACTGTGCTCTAATGGTGAATTACACTCAGCAACTGTAGGGGGAGCCCCAGGGAAATAAATCTTACATAGTGTTCCTTTAATTGAGAATTTATTCGGGGCAAATGTAAATTGGACGGCGCTGGACAGTGACCCGGTCCACTCTTGTGGATCAATAAGACTCAATCCACTTAGTTGGCCCTGGAGCAGACATAAGGCCACTTTTCTATTGTCCACTGCCCTAAATATTCTGCAGGTCAGAGAGTTATTGGCTCCAGTTACTGCTGTGATGAAAAGTGTCAGTGTAGAGATGAGGTCCGCTCGGTGTGAGTCTGGTGTGTGAAATATCCACAGGTGTGTGTGTGTGTGTGTGAATGACAGGGTGAGTGTGTGAAATGTCCACAAGTGTGTGTGTGTGTGAGTGACTGGGTGAGTGTGTGAAATATCTACAGGTGTGTGTGTGTGAGTGTGTGTGACTGGGTGAGTCTGTGAAATGTCCTCAGGTGTGTGTGTGTGAGTGACTGGGTGAGTGTGTGAAATATCTATAGGTGTGTGTGTGTGAGTGTGTGTGACTGGGTGAGTCTGTGAAATGTCCTCAGGTGTGAGTGTGTGAGTGACTGGGTGTGTGTGTGTGTAATGTCCACAGGTGTGTGTGAGTGATTGGGTGAGTGCGTGAAATATCCACAGATGTGTGTGTGTGTGTGTGTGTGTGTGTGAGTGACTGGGTGTGTGTGTGAAATGTCCACAGGTGTGTGTGTGTGTGTGTGTGAGTGACTGGGTAAGTGTGTGAAATGTCCTCAGGTGTGAGTGTGTGAAATGTTCAAAGGTGTGTGTGTGTGTGTGTGTGAATGACAGGGTGAGTGTGTGAAATATCTACAGGTGTTTGTTTGTGTGAATGACAGGGTTAGTGTGTGAAATGTCCACAGGTGTGTGTGTGAGTGACTGGGTGAGTGTGTGAAGTGTCCACAGGTGTTTGTGTGTGAGAGTGACTGTGTGAGTGTGTGAAATATCCACATGTGTTTGTGTGTGTGACTGGGGGTGAGTGTGTGAAATGTCCACAGGTGTGTGTGTGTGTGTGTGTGTGTGAGTGACTGGGTGAGTGTGTGAAATGTTCTCAGGTGTGAGTGAGTGAGTGACTGGGTATGTTTGTGAGTGACTGGGTGAGTGTGTGAGTGTGTGAGTGACTGGGTGAATGTGTGAAATGTCCTCAGGTGTGAGTGTGTGAAATGTCCACAGGTGTGAGTGACTGGGTGAGTGTGTGAGTGACTTGGTGAGTGTGTGAAATGTCCACAGGTGTGATGTGTGTGAGTGTGTGAAATGTCCAGAGGTCTGAGGTGTGTAAAATGTCCACATGTGTGATGTGTGTGAGTGACTTGGTGAGTGTATAAAATGTCCACAGGTGTGATGTGTGTGAGTGACTTGATGAGTGTGTAAAATGTCCACATGTGTGATGTGTGTGAGTGACTTGGTGAGTGTATAAAATGTCCACAGGTGTGATGTGTGTGAGTGACTTGATGAGTGTGTAAAATGTCCACATGTGTGATGTGTGTGAGTGACTTGGTGAGTGTATAAAATGTCCACAGGTGTGATGTGTGTGAGTGACTTGATGAGTGTGTAAAATGTCCACAGGTGTGATGTGTGTGAGTGACTTGATGAGTGTGTAAAATGTCCACAGGTGTGAGGTGTGTGAGTGACTGGGTGAGTGTGTGAAATGTCCACAGGTGTGAGGTGTGTGAGTGACTGGGTGAGTGTGTGAAATGTCCACAGGTGTGAGGTGTGTGAGTGACTGGGTGAGTGTATGAAATGTCCACAGGTGTGAGGTGTGTGAGTGACTGGGTGAGTGTGTGAGTGACTTGGTGAGTGTGTAAAATGTCCACAGGTGTGAGGTGTGTGAGTGACTTGGTGAGTCTGTGAAATGTCCACAGGTGTGAGGTGTGTGAGTGACTGGGTGAGTGTGTGAAATGTCCACAGGTGTGAGGTGTGTGAGTGACTTGGTGAGTGTGTAAAATGTCCACAGGTGTGAGGTGTGTGAGTGACTGTGTGAGTGTGTAAAATGTCCACAGGTGTGAGGTGTGAGTGACTGGGTGAGTGTGTGAGTGACTGGGTGAGTGTGTGTGTGACTGGGTGAGTGTGTGAGTGACTGGGTGAGTGTGTGTGTGACTGGGAGAGTGTGTGATATTGTCCACAGGTGTGAGTGTGTGAGTGACTGGGTGAGTGTGTGATATTGTCCACAGGTGTGAGTGTGTGAGTGACTGGGTGAGTGTGTGAAACCGTCCACAGGTGTGAGTGTGTGAGTGACTGGGTGAGTGTGTGATATTGTCCACAGGTGTGAGTGTGTGAGTGACTGGGTGAGTGTGTAAAATGTCCACAGGTGTGAGGTGTGAGTGACTGGGTGAGTGTGTGATATTGTCCACAGGTGTGAGTGTGTGAGTGATTGGGTGAGTGTGTGAGTGACTTGGTGAGTGTGTAAAATGTCCACAGGTGTGAGGTGTGAGTGACTGGGTGAGTGTGTGAAATGTCCACAGGTGTGAGGTGTGTGAGTGACTTGGTGAGTCTGTGAAATGTCCACAGGTGTGAGGTGTGTGAGTGACTGGGTGAGTGTGTGAAATGTCCACAGGTGTGAGGTGTGTGAGTGACTGGGTGAGTGTGTGAAATGTCCAGAGGTGTAAGGTGTGTGAGTGACTGTGAGTGTGTGAGTGACTTGGTGAGTGAGTGAAATGTCCACAGGTGTGAGCGGAGCTGGAGTCCAGAGGCTGCACTGTCCGTGGTGCTGAATCAGTCCTGAACTCTGCGCTGCAAATGATTCACACGCCTCTGAAAGTTTTCCTGTGTTGCCAAGTCCACGCAGATTCCCAGCGCTGGGCTGAGTCACTGTTAACTTCACTAATTGAGGTCCAGTGAGGCCATGATTTGAAGGCAACCACTCACTTTTACAATGTATTCACTGACCAAGGCTTTGAAGCTTGAGTGACAGCAAATCAGCCACAAATCACTTTTACAGCGTGTTTACAGAGTCACCGCTCTGACCGAACAGGCCACAAACGTCCAGGCCAAAAGACCGGCGCCGTGGTCAATCAAATTTACAGCTGTGGAACCACTGTATTGTTCCACAGAAAACACTCTGGATATTTTTTTACAGAATCATACTGTGCTCCAAGAGACAGTGGACATCGTGTCCATTCTCTTAATTGACAAATTGACTGCTTTGAGTGCATTACCATTGGAATCTCTCTCTCTCTCTCTCTCTCTCTCTCTCTCTCTCTCTCTCTCTCTCTCTCTCTCTCTCTCTCTGTTTGTGTTTCTCATGCTCCTTTATCTTTTCAATATCTACCCCACCCTTGTCTTTCTTTGCTGTACTTTTACTCTATTTCTTCCTCTCATTCTCTCTCTGCTTTCTTTCATTCCTCTATCACTCTCCTTCATGTTTGCTTTCTCTCTCTTTCACCATCTTTCTTCTGCTCTCTCTCTCTCTCTCTCTCTCTCTCTCTCTCTCTCTCTCTCTCTCTCTGCGCGAGCCCACACGTGCGCTGCGGAGAGCTTCTCCAGAGAGAGTCGCACACCATCGGCGTGTGTAAGAGGAGGAGAACTGGCGCTCGTCTCGAGACTCCGGTGTCGGTCTCGTGCTCCGCTGCTCTCTAGGAACCGTCAGTCGGGGATCCTCGCGACAGCGAAGCGGCGGACAAGCTCGTGCGCCTCATCGGACCTTTCCTCCGCGGAGCGGACGTTCGTGCGCGCGCACAGGTGACTGTTGGAAGGGGGTGGGGGGTGGGGGAGGAGGAGGAGCAGGAGGAGAAGGAGGAGGGGAGTCTCAGCGCGCGCTAACCGATGCAACAGATTTCTTCTGGCTGCTTTTGCCTTTCTCCTCGGTTGTCCACGCACGGACTGCGCTCGCGCCTCCTGGAGATATTTCTCACGTGTGCCTTCCTTTTATAGCGCGAGCTCTGGAGTTGCATCCCCACCTCTCCAACGGATCCCGGCGCGAGGCTGCTTCTAGAAACGTCACCGGAGGGCAGTTTTCTTTAGCGCGTGACCAGGAGGAGTGCCGTGCTTTCGCGCCGCGTGGATGCGCACCTGTGCGCGCGCCGCAGGCAGACAGACCGCTGTCCAGCATGTGGATCGCCGCACCTGAGCAGGATGTTGCTCGCGGACTCGCTCGCCTCTGCCCCGCAGGAGCGCGCGCACTGCTCCAGCCCAGGTGAGTGACTGAATGAATGAGTGAGTGAGTGAGTGAGTGATTGAGTGAGGCTGAAGGGACTGGGCTCGTGCCGTGTCTCGAGGAACATATCGATGCGGGCGCAGCTGGAACTGACTGGGTTTGAATGGCTGTGGAGGGTGACGAGGGGCGCGCGCCTCGGCTCGCTCTAGCCACAGCCACAGACACCTTCGCGGGTGCACGAGCGCGCGCGATGCTTCGGTAGCGGGAGTCACCGATCACTCTGAGTGATCACCGATCAATTGCCTGTTAAAATGATTGATCCGCGATAAACCTGGGGGCGGGGGGTGGGAGGGTGTAGGTGAGTTGTAACCACCCCCCCCCATACACGCACACACCATCATATACTTCCATAGAGAACTGCGCACGAGAGAGAAAGGGCAGACGCGCGTGAAGAAAGAGAAACCCAAAGTTGCTCTGAACGTCCTGACCGGAAGAGGGCGCACTTACTATGGAAATACGCTTTAATGCAGACGACGACGACAACGATGATGATGATGAAGATGAGGATGAAGTTGGGGGTGATGACAGGAATGTTGATGTTATTGAGGATGAGGATGATGATGATGAAGATGAGGATGAAGTTGGGGGTGATGACAGGAATGTTGATGTTATTGAGGATGAGGATGATGATGATGAAGATGAGGATGAAGTTGGGGGTGATGACAGGAATGTTGATGTTATTGAGAATGAGGAGGATGATGATGAAGATGAGGATGAAGTTGGGGGTGATGACAGGAATGTTGATGTTATTGAGGATGAGGATGATGATGATGAAGATGAGGATGAAGTTGGGGGTGATGACAGGAATGTTGATGTTATTGAGGATGAGGATGATGATGATGAAGATGAGGATGAAGTTGGGGGTGATGACAGGAATGTTGATGTTATTGAGAATGAGGAGGATGATGATGAAGATGAGGATGAAGTTGGGGGTGATGACAGGAATGTTGATGTTATTGAGGATGAGGATGATGATGATGAAGATGAGGATGAAGTTGGGGGTGATGACAGGAATGTTGATGTTATTGAGAATGAGGAGGATGATGATGAAGATGAGGATGAAGTTGGGGGTGATGACAGGAATGTTGATGTTATTGAGGATGAGGATGATGATGATGAAGATGAGGATGAAGTTGGGGGTGATGACAGGAATGTTGATGTTATTGAGAATGAGGAGGATGATGATGAAGATGAGGATGAAGTTGGGGGTGATGACAGGAATGTTGATGTTATTGAGGATGAGGATGATGATGATGAAGATGAGGATGAAGTTGGGGGTGATGACAGGAATGTTGATGTTATTGAGGATGAGGATGATGATGATGAAGACGAGGATGAAGTTGGGGGTGATGACAGGAATGTTGATGTTATTGAGGATGAGGAGGATGATGATGAAGATGAGGATGAAGTTGGGGTGATGACAGGAATGTTGATGTTATTGAGGATGAGGATGATGATGAAGATGAGGATGAAGTTGGGGGTGATGACAGGAATGTTGATGTTATTGAGGATGAGGATGATGATGAAGATGAGGATGAAGTTGGGGGTGATGACAGGAATGTTGATGTTATTGAGGATGAGGATGATGATGATGAAGATGAGGATGAAGTTGGGGGTGATGACAGGAATGTTGATGTTATTGAGAATGAGGAGGATGATGATGAAGATGAGGATGATGTTGGGGGTGATGACAGGAATGTTGATGTTATTGAGGATGAGGAGGATGATGATGAAGATGAGGATGAAGTTGGGGGTGATGACAGGAATGTTGATGTTATTGAGGATGAGGATGATGATGATGAAGATGAGGATGAAGTTGGGGGTGATGACAGGAATGTTGATGTTATTGAGGATGAGGAGGATGATGATGAAGATGAGGATGAAGTTGGGGGTGATGACAGGAATGTTGATGTTATTGAGGATGAGGAGGATGATGATGAAGATGAGGATGAAATTGGGGTGATGACAGGAATGTTGATGTTATTGAGAATGAGGAGGATGATGATGAAGATGAGGATGATGTTGGGGGTGATGACAGGAATGTTGATGTTATTGAGGATGAGGAGGATGATGATGAAGATGAGGTTGAAGTTGGGGGTGATGATCAGAATGTTGATGCTATTGAGGATGAGGAGGGTGACGATGATGATGATGATAGTGATGAAGATAGCGATGATGCTAATGATAATGATGAGGGTGGTAATCTGTCATGATGCTGATGAAGAGGAGGATGAGGATGAAGATGATGAAGAATACGGGCATGGATGGTGATGGTGACAGTGATGATGAAAGTGGTGATGATGAGGATTGGAGTGCCTTAATACGGCAAAGTGCTATTTATACCTCCCCTTTAATTCCCACGTAGGGAGCCCGCTGTTTTAAAGTGGAGAGATAGAGAGATAGAGGGAGAGGGATGGGGAGGGTGCTTGCTGCATGATCTGCTCCCTGTGCATCTGTGAGCTTTGGGTTGTCCTCCTTCGGACCACTTTTGATCTGCACTAACCACTGTACACATGCTGTTTTGGAGTCGATTTGAGCAAATCACAATGTCTCACACACCCCACTCAGACACCGATGATCAATGTTACTTCACATCTCCGTGGTTTTAATATTGATGCTCATAGAGACTGAATGAAAAATATCAACAGGTCTCACATGGGACAGTGCATACCTATATATATGTGTGTGTGTGTGTGTGTGTGTGTCACATTGACGGTCTGAAGATGGATGTCCGCTGCCTGCTGAAATGGGACTGTGTACATTTCTGTAATGACAGTACAGTAGTGCAGGAGATTGATGGCTGAAGGAGTTGCACTCCACACTCAATCAATATCTAATATCCACACCTCCTCACACCCTTCTTGAAGAGAAGGAGGGAGGGTTTGTCCCTCAGCCTTGGCAGCGTATGACATCACAAGTCTGCGTCCACTCCAAGGGCAGTCGTCTCAGTCTCCGTGCTGCTGCTCCGAGTCCAGAAAGTGCACGTCACGTTCCTCTTTATCTGACAGCTCCACGTTCTTGCCGACCCGTCGGGTTGAGTCGTGCTCTCGCAGTGGGGGGTAGAGTGGAGGTGGATGTTGTTTCTCAAAGACGTAAGCTTTCAGTGCGGTTGGGGACAGTGTTGGTGTGGCGTCAGGTATCGCACGGTTGTTCGGAGTCGTTCTGTCGCGTATAACTCTGTGTAGCTAACGCAGTGTCATTGGACAGTCCAGTGTACCAGAGGGGAGTGCAGACTGGCCAGGGCTGTCACATCAGCTGAGAGATACACTCAGTGCTTGCGTGGGGGGGGGGGGGGGGGGGGGGGGGGGGTTCAGATTGTCTGACTTTCTCTCTCTCTCTGTGTGTGTGTGTGTGTGTGTGTGTGTGTGTCCTGGCTGGGTTCTCACACTCTGAGGGCATTATGGATGTTGGCATTTATGTGGTCTCTGGGTAGAACTGGCTCAGTGCCACTGCTTAAAGACCCACTGCCCTCATCCAACTCCATCTACAGGCTCAGAGATTTACTCCACAAGCTGATTAGAGCTTCACATACAGTGCCTTCAGTGGACATCTGCACTGTCTCATGTGTCACATTCACTTTTCACTTTATTATAAATTCAACATTTGGCAAGTTGTGCCTAGATTTTCACACACTACATTCATTCATTCATCTTCTGGAACTGCTTCTTCCTGATTCATCCGGTGCCGGGCAGGAACACACCCTGATAGAACAGCAGAGACTCACCCGGTCATTCAGTCACTCACACACCAGTGGATGGTTTCATACACTCACCCAGTCATTTACACACTCACACCTGTGGACAGTTTCACACACTCACCCAGTCACTCACACACTCACACCTGTGGACAGTTTCACACACTCACTCAGTCACTCACACACTCACACCTGTGGACAGTTTCACACACTCACCCAGTCACTCACACACTCACCCAGTCACTCACACACTCACACCTTTGGACAGTTTCACACACTCACCCAGTCACTCACACACTCACACCTTTGGACAGTTTCACACACTCACCCAGTCACTCACACACTCACACCTTTGGACAGTTTCACACACTCACCCAGTCACTCACTCACTCACACCTGTGGACAGTTTCACACACTCACCCAGTCACTCACACACTCACACCTGTGGACAGTTTCACACACTCACCCAGTCACTCACACACTCACCCAGTCACTCACACACTCACACCTTTGGACAGTTTCACACACTCACCCAGTCACTCACTCACTCACACCTGTGGACAGTTTCACACACTCACCCAGTCACTCACACACTCACCCAGTCACTCACTCACTGACATCTGTGTTTGGGTTGTGGGAGCAAAGCAGAGCCCCCGGTGGAAACCCACACTCACAGACCGTGACCAAAGGAGGGCATTGAACCCAGGAACCCAGCGTGACTACATCTTGAATCTAACTACTCTGATGTGTACTTATTTGCACTTCCAAATCTGTAAGCCACACTGTAGCCAGTGTGGACACTGGGTTACTGTCCAGACACTTTACAGTGTTTCAAATGTTTTGGATTTTTGAGTGGATCATTGTTTAAAAAAACAAAAAGGTTGACAGTTATCCCCACTGCACCCCACCCACCCCAACACTCACCCTGCCCTGCAGTAAATGTCTACAGCACTTTCCTGAGCCCACTGTCTATTGACCAACAATGGGCGCCTTTGGGTATTAACATCCGGGCGGCCCTAAGCAGCTGAACGTTCTCCGCTAATCCATATCATTCTGCTGTATTGTGTGATGGCATGTTATGTGAAATCCTCCTTTTGTGCGGAGGAGAAGGCTTAAATGTGTGCGTTCCAACTTTTCAGAGGCTGAAACAGAGTGTATTCCAAAAGCTAGCAACTTAATGTTCCCTGGAAGGCTGGAACGTGTGGTATGTAGGACAACAGAAAAGGAGCAGATGCTTGTTTCTCTCCCACCCTCCCCACCCCTCGCTGGTGGGCGGCTGCAGACAGAAAGCGTATTTGCTCTCTTATAAATTTTAAAAAGCTCAATCACGTTCTGTTATGGTGGCTTCGATCGATAGGTCTTAGATCCCAGCCGCCTGACCATGACCTAAATCAGAACAGGACACACACACACACACACACACACACACACACACACACACACACACACACACACACACACACACACACAGAGCCTCCTGACCTGTGGCTTTAATCAACCCAACTGGGCATCTCACACCTCTGAGTGAGTGCAATTTCACACACTCACACCTGTGGACAGTTCCACACACTCACCCAGTCACTCACACACTCACACCTGTGGACAGTTTCACACACTCACCCAGTCACTCACAACACACCTGTGGACAATTACACAAATTCACCCAATCACTCAAAACACACCTGTGGACAATTACACACATTCACCCTGTCACTCAAAACACACCTGTGGACAATTACACAAATTCACCCAATCACTCAAAACACACCTCTGGACAATTACACACATTCACCCTGTCACTCAAAACACACCTGTGGACAATTACACAAATTCACCCAATCACTCAAAACACACCTGTGGACAATTACACACATTCACCCTGTCACTCAAAACACACCTGTGGACAATTACACACATTCACCCTGTCACTCAAAACACACCTGTGGACAATTACACACATTCACCCTGTCACTCAAAACATACCTGTGGACAATTACACACATTCACCCAATCACTCAAAACACACCTGTGGACAATTTCACAAATTCACCCAGTCACTCAAAACACACCTGTGGACAATTACACAAATTCACCCAGTCACTCACAACACAACTGCGGACAATTACACACACATTCACCCAATCACTTACAGCACACCTGTGTACAGTTTCACACACTCACCCAGTCACTCACAACACACCTGTGGACAATTTCACAAATTCACCCAGTCACTCACAACACAACTGTGGACAATTACACACATTCACCCTGTCACTCAAAACACACCTGTGGACAATTACACAAATTCACCCAACACTCAAAACACACCTGTGGACAATTACACACATTCACCCTGTCACTCAAAACACACCTGTGGACAATTTCACACATTCACCCTGTCACTCACAACACACCTGTAGACAATTACACACATTCACCCTGTCACTCAAAACACACATGTGGACAATTTCACAAATTCACCCAGTCACTCACAACACAACTGCGGACAATTACACACATTCACCCTGTCACTCAAAACACACACAGTGATGGACAGTTTCACACACTCACCCAGTCACTCACAACACACCTGTGGACAATTACACACATTCACCCTGTCACTCAAAACACACCTGTGGACAATTTCACAAATTCGCCCAGTCACTCACAACACAACTGTGGACAATTAGACACACACTCACCCAAACACTTACAGCACACCTGTGTACAGTTTCACACACTCACCCAGTCACTCACAACACACCTGTGTACAATTTCACAAATTCACACAGTCACTCACATCACAACTCTGGACAGTTTTGCAAATTCACCCAATCACTCACAACACAACTGTGTACAGTTTCACACACTCACCCAGTCACTCACAACACACCTGTGGACAATTTCACAAATTCACCCAGTCACTCACAACACAACTCTGGACAGGTTCACACTCACCCAGTCACTCACACGGACACACACAATGATGGACAGTTTCACACACTCACCCTGTCACTCACACAGACACATAGTGATGGACTCACTCACTGACGCAGGTGGACAATTTTACACAACCATTTCAACATGTACTTTTGGACTCTCTGTAGCACCTGGAGAAAACCCCCAAACTCCTCACAGACTCAAGGCAAGAATCGAACCCAGGACCCTGAGAGCACAGTGCTGCTTGGGGTGGTCAATTTCCAACACCAAATGTCAGAATTTCTGCCTTAACTGTACAATATCTACAAGCCTTTTCATCCAATGGCATTGAGTACGAAGCCAACCGGACCACTGTATGTTATGATTACATCGTGCTCTTCCCACCCTCCCAGGCCTTGGATTGTCTCAGTGTCACAGGAAAAAAATAAATAAAAATACAGCAAAGCTGTCAACACACACACCATCTATAGAAAAAAAAAGCCTAAAGCCAGGAAATGGGCCGACTGCTGCTATAATAGCTAGCTTGCATTGAGTCATATGAATATCAATAGCAGCAACAAACGGAGGTCACTTTCATGCAGTGACACTCACAGTGATGTGTTCAGCCTTAAGTGGCAGTTAGGATGTTAACCATAGAAGCCGTACAGTTACATCTGTAACTCGCAGCTTATGTGCAGTCATTTCTCTCAGCGTGACCTACAATTTAGGGCTCCATTACACACCTCAGGCATTTTCCTCTTAGACACCACAGTTTCCCACAATGCTGTCTGCTGGATACCGTGCTTCGCTTGCAAATATGTCACAATATAGAAGGAAAATGTTATGCTTTGCAATTCAGGTTGAATGTAAAGAGTGCATGTGTCTTATTAGAAATGAATGCTTATATCACAGCAATAATAAAATGCTACTAGCCACACAATTTGGCAAGAACTGAGATATCTCCAGCCTCGGTTTGGGGGTCTCTGAACTATGCTGCCATGATGGGAAAGCCTCAGGTGTGTGGTCAGTGAACATATCATAGTGAAAAACTCCCTAATCTGTGTCCAGTCAACTCTGCTGGTGTGGTGAGAACGTCCCCAGCTGGTCATGATGAGAAAGGACCCCACTTGAGTCCAGCCAAGGCTGCTACCATTGTGTCAAATCCCCAGCTTGTGGTCAGTTCCCATGTGGAGAAGGTCCTCAGGTTCTGTGCTGTCAATTCTACTACCATGGGGAGAAATTGCCCAGGATATGGTCAGTCAAATCTGCTAAAATGATAAGAAAGGACCCAGCTTATACTCTTGTTTATGGCTGAAAAAATACCCAGCTTGTGTCTAGTCAGTTCAGCTATCACTGTGAGAAATCTCCAGCTTGTGGTCAGTAGACTCTGCTACAATTATAAGAACCTCTTCAGTTTGTGGCGAGTCATCTCCGAGACCAGGGTGAGAAGGAACCCAGCATGTGGTCAGTCAACTCGGCTACAATGTGCCTAGTTTGTGGCTAGTCAGTTCTGCAACCATGATGAGAAAGGACCTGAGATATTGCCAGTTAACTCGTTTACCAGGGTGAATATATTCCCATCATGTGGCAAGTCGACTCTGCTGGAACTGGCACAAGCATCCTGTCAAGTCGGATACCTTCCTAAGTGCAGCTTTAAAGACCGAGGTTGATTTCACAAAGCCTCTGACCAGTACCCAGTGCTGGAGGTCAGAAAGATGGTCTGACTCTGTTGATGCAGTGGTGATAGCTTCAGAAAATCATCTGCAACAACTGGAGCTTTGAGAGGCATGGGGAACAGAGCGGCTGGTGAGCTGTAGGGGGCACACAGTTGTGTGTGCAATCAGAACGCCAGCCAGAGCTGCACCTCTAATTTAGCTTAATTAGCTGCGGTGGCATCTGTAGCTGTGGGAATAATTATAACAGATACCCACTCAGGCAGTCGTTAAAAAGGCATTTGTAAGAAAAGGAATGGATTTATAAATGTTTGATAATGGCTCAGGAATTCTGCTTGAGTTTCTGTAAATGCGAAGCTACCTCATCTGTCACAATACTGTCACTCGAAGACAAGCTGCTGGAGCAGGGATTATATAACACTGTAAACTGTACTGAAAACAGAATGGAGATCAGACTGCATAAGACAATCTAGGCAATCAGATCAGTTTGAAAACATCCTGTGAAAGGTAGGCGGAGCAGTCTGTGATTTGACCGGAAAAGGAAATTAGATTGCTCTGAGATCAGAATTGAAAAGGCAATTAAAATCAGACTGGGGAAGGCAGTCAGAGCAGTCTGTGTTCAGACTGGAAAGGCAATCAGAACTATCTGAGATCAGAGTGAAAAGGGTAATTGGAACATTCTGAGATCTGACTAATTGGATTATTCTGAGACCTGACTATAGGAAAATCTCAGATCATCTCAGAGATTAGGCGGGGAAAGGCAATCCGATCAGTCTGAAATGTGAAAAACAATCAAAGTCAAATGAAATCAGACTGGGGAAGGTGATCAGGAGAGTCTGAGATCAGATTATGAAAGTTAGTCAGATGCCTCTGAGATCAGACTGTGAAAAACAATCAAAGTCAAATGAAATCAGACTGGGGAAGGTGATCAGGAGAGTCTGAGATCAGATTATGAAAGGTAGTCAGATGCCTCTGAGATCAGACTGTGAAAAACAATCAAAGTCAAATTAAATCAGACTGGGGAAGGAGATCAGTAGAGTCTGAGATCAGATTATGAAAGGTAGTCAGATGCCTCTGAGATCAGACTGTGAAAAACAATCAAAGTCAAATTAAATCAGACTGGGGAAGGAGATCAGTAGAGTCTGAGATCAGATTATGAAAGGTAGTCAGATGCCTCTGAGATCAGACTGTGAAAAACAATCAAAGTCAAATGAAATCAGACTGGGGAAGGAGATCAGTAGAGTCTGAGATCAGATTATGAAAGGTAGTCAGATGCCTCTGAGATCAGACTGTGAAAAACAATCAAAGTCAAATGAAATCAGACTGGGGAAGGAGATCAGTAGAGTCTGAGATCAGATTTTGAAAGGTAGTCAGATGCCTCTGAGATCAGACTGGAAAACACAATCAGATCTGTCTGAGATCTGACTGCAAAAGTCATTTGGAGTCATCTGAAATCAGAGTGGATAGGCAATCAGAGCTATCTGAGATTATAACTGGAAAAGCAATCAGAGCTATCTGAGATTAGACCTGGAAAAGCAATCAGAGCTATCTGAGATTAGACAGAGAAAAGCAATCAGAGCTATCTGAGATTAGACAGAGAAAAGCAATCAGAGCTATCTGAGATCAGAATGGAAAAGGCAAACAGAGTCATCTGAGAATAATGGAAATGTAATTGGATCAGTCTGAGATTAGACAGGGGAAAGCAGTCCGAGGGGAGAGGCACCAACTGCTTCTTTGCAACTGTTGCCAACACAGTGTCACTGGACAGCTCAACACACTTGGAGGAGAACACTAGCATCCCGCTTCTGAGTTCTAAGTAGTGGTGGGGGCTTTGGAGGGTAATTCGACCAATCCAGAGAAAGCCAGTGTACAAATGTTCAAATTTCCTAAGGCAGCTCTAGAAGATGTCCTTGTTTTCGTTGCAGCGCCGCTAACAGGAAAAGCCCGGAGACAGGTTTGAGGCCCAAAGCTCAGTTTCCTCAGTAAACTCAACTCTCCCGTTATTAGAGATCAATAATTTTCATGGGGATACCTTCCACCTGAAGAGACAGATACTTTATATTTGTGGTCTGCTGTATTCTTGCTGTATTTGTGCAAGCTCGGCTCGTCTGTTTGTGCTGTCTTCCCGATGCAGCAGTGCACCTCCCATTGTGAAGCATTAGGCTACTGCATATCAAAGCCTGACAGCCATTCATTTATCACCATAATCTCTCGCTCCCCTCGTCTCTCTCTCTCTCTCTCTCTCTCTCTCTCTCTCTCTCCGACAAAGATGGTGTAAATAAGGCCAATTCTGGCAGCCCCGCTAATGTCACCCAGACCAAGAGTGCGCATTTGATGGAATACGTGAAAGAACAGGGCAGCGGTAAAAAGAGAAAGTGAATGATGCTGATGTGCCATGGCAACCATTAGGCCGTCCAGGTTGGTCCTAAATCAGAGTGATGGGAAGTCCGCAGAGATGTGGTCTTTTCTAATACATTTGGAACACTCCGGTCTGATAAGCATCAATTCTCCTTTGTGAAAACGGTGTCTGTTTGAACGCTGCCCTCAGTGCCGCTGCGGTTTACTGTGCGGGAGTTATTAACCGCTTGTTTGCTTCGCGATGAGAGGATATCTCTGGGGATACGCTAATAAACCACACACAAACAGTGCATCCACTGCACAGTCATGGACGCATTTTCAATAAAGGACTGTCCACTAGACACTGTTTGTATCAGGAAAGGTTCTGGGGCCTTTACCTGAAGCTCCAAGTTTGAAGTCTGTTGTTTGTATTGTTGTTCAAGGTCTTATCTTATCTCATGTTATTGGTTCGTCAGCAGTCATGGCAGATAGCAGTGGTGATAGCAGGCTGCTAACCTTTGAGCAGCATAGAACGAAGCATACACAAATGTTTTAAGAGCTTGATTTCATCTCCAAATGTAAACAATGCAAGGCTATAAGACTACACCCACCCAGATGTTGCCGTTTCTACAATTTCCTTCAATTTTACATTCACTTAGCGAGCCACCCTCCTCTGGTGGCGCTGTTTCTACTCTCTTTTGTGTGTTTTATGGGTTAGATTAAGGTTAGGGCTAGGGCTGTGTTTGTCACAACTGGTTGCCAGATATTCACGTATAATTAATACATAATTTCCAAATGACCTTTTCATTCATTCATCCTTTCATTCGTTATCTGTAACCGCATATCCAGTTCAGGGTCGCGGTGGGTCCAGAGCCTACCTGGAATCATTGGGCGCATGGCATCAATGCACCCTGGAGGGGGCGCCAGTCCTTCACAGGGCAACACACACACTCACACATTCACTCACACACTCACACCTACGGACACTTTTGAGTCGCCAATCCACCTACCAACGTGTGTTTTTGGACTGTGGGAGGAAACCGGAGCACCCGGAGGAAACCCACACAGACACAGGGAGAACACACCACACTCCTCACAGACAGTCACCCGGAGGAAACCCACGCAGGCACAGGGAGAACACACCACACTCCTCACAGACAGTCACCCGGAGGAAACCCACGCAGGCACAGGGAGAACACACCACACTCCTCACAGACAGTCACCCGGAGGAAACCCACGCAGACACAGGGAGAATACACCACACTCTCACAGACAGTCACCCGGAGGAAACCCACGCAGGCACAGGGAGAACACACCACACTCCTCATAGACAGTCACCCGGAGGAAACCCACGCAGGCACAGGGAGAACACACCACACTCCTCACAGACAGTCACCCGGAGGAAACCCACGCAGGCACAGGGAGAACACACCACACTCCTCACAGCCAGTCACCCGGAGGAAACCCACGCAGACACAGGGAGAAAACACTACACTCCTCATAGACAGTCACCCGGAGGAAACCCATGCAGACACAGGGAGAACACACCACACTCCTCACAGACAGTCACCTGGAGGAAACCCACGCAGACACAGGGAGAACACACCACACTCCTCACAGACAGTCACCCAGAGCAGTGATCGAAACCCACAACCTCCAGGCTCCTGGAGCTGTGTGACTGCGACACCAACCTGCTGCGCGAATGGCCTTTAATAAAATATATATGATTTCCCTATGAGACCAGGCTGATTTATGAAGATGCAATGTGTCCTGTGTGTGTGTGTGTGTGTGTGAGTGTGTGTGTGTGTGAGTGTGGTGTGTGTGTGTGTGTGTGTGCACAGTATAATGTTTCTGAAGCCTCATAATCCAGTCAATGGAGTCAGTGTTCCGAGGCCTGTCGATGGAGTGAGGAACCTCAGTAGTGATCACAATGTGCTGTGCGCTCTACATTTCACATGCGTCCTGCTTCTGTGTTTTTGAGGAATGGGTGTGTGTGGATTCTCCATCTTTTCTGCTACTCAGATGGAGGGGAGGTGTAATGATGATCTAGATCCCGCTCAAGGTGAGCTATTTCTTGAAATTAGCTGTGTGTGTGTGTACGTACGCATGTGTGTGTGTGTGTTTTGGTCATTTTCTCCCCCCATTGTTCAGAACGAGCCAATTTGATGAGTCTGGCAGCTGTGCTAACTCTAATCAGTCCAGCTGTTTGGTGAAGGCTGGGCCAGTCCTTTGTGGTTGGGATAATTGAGGCACTTGGTCTAAGCCCAGACTTCAAGACACATTTTTCTGGACTGATTTAGGACCAGAAATGACAAAGCCTCTCAGACCCTTCCTACATAATGACTTCTGACCTGTCAATTGTAAACCGCAGGAGGCTTGACCCTGAACTGTGACATTAAAGAAGCTGTTGGCAGGATTTCAAATGTTAGAAACATCTCAATAAAGCAAGGTATGTCAGATACAAATGTGGAGAAACCAAAGCCTAAACTGTGATAAAAATTACATTACATTTAACAAGAGAATTTAAGAAGAGGGGTATGGCATTATTTTGTTCTAAACTGCACTGACCTCGGGGCGGCACAGTGGCGCAGCAGGTAGGTGTCACAGTCACACAGCTCCAGGGACCTGGAGGTTGTGGGTTCGATTCCTGCTCCGGGTGACTGTCTGTGAGGAGTCTGGTGTGTTCTCCCTGTGTCTGTGTGGGTTTCCTCCGGGTGACTGTCTGTGAGGAGTGTTGTGTGTTCTCCCTGTGTCTGCGTGGGTTTCCTCCGGGTGACTGTCTGTGAGGAGTCTGGTGTGTTCTCCCTGTGTCTGCGTGGGTTTCCTCCGGGTGACTGTCTGTGAGGAGTGTGGTGTGTTCTCCCTGTGTCTGCGTGGGTTTCCTCCGGGTGACTGTCTGTGAGGAGTGTGGTGTGTTCTCCCTGTGTCTGCGTGGGTTTCCTCCGGGTGACTGTCTGTGAGGAGTGTGGGTGTGTTCTCCCTGTGTCTGCGTGGGTAGGTGGATTGGCGACTCAAATGTGTCCGTAGGTGTAAGTGTGTGAGTGAATGTGTGTGTGTCTGTGTTGCCCTGTGAAGGACTGGCGCCCCCTCCAGGGTGTATTCCCACCTTGCGCCCAATGATTCAGGGAGGCTCTGGACCCACCGCGACCCTGAACTGGATAAGGGTTACAGATAATGAATGAATGAATGAATGCACTGACCTCATACAGGGTTGTGGGGAAAATATATAGGGCACCTTTATGGAGGACATATTCTCCCCATTTTCACAAGTGAACACAGTTCTGTGCCTTAATGAAACATCTGTGATCTGCTTTGTTCAAAACACCACAAGGAACCCACAGCAGTGTTCTCCCCCTGTGTAAACAGCTCTGTTCAGAACGGCCAGTTTCAGCGCCTGTTCCTTTAAATGATAATGAGCCGCTCGCTGTTCTCCCCGACCCTGAGTGCACAGCAGTGAAGAGCAAGGAGCGGAAGCTCTGGTTTTTAACTGTTTTTACTTGGTTCTCTTTCGTTTCCTGCTCTCATTTTCTCCGTTTGTGCTCGGCCCTCTTATTTCTCCATGCTTGTGTCTGTTTTGTTCTGTTTAACCCTTGCCTTTGTGCTCTCACATAAACTCAGGTCCAGCCTGTGATTGGAGAGACTCAGACATGTGTTCTGACATTGGCAGCCCACAGAAAGCTGACTGGGTGGTCTTGTTTCACAGAGTGTGGGTGGTGTTCTCTTGATACACACAA
>NC_089802.1:73642228-73707085 GCF_029633855.1 Hoplias malabaricus | reverse complement strand
TGAGAACACACCACACTCCCTCACAGGACAGTCACCGGAGGGAAACCACGCAGACACAGGGAGAACAACCCACACTCCTCACAGACCAGTCACCCGGAGGAAACCCACGCAGACACAGGGAGAACACACCACACTCCTCACAGACAGTCACCCGGAGGAAACCACGCAGACACAGGAGAACACACCACACTCCTCACAGACAGTCACCCGAGGAAACCCACGCAGACACGAGGGAGAACACACCACACTCCTCACAGACAGTCACCCGGAGGAAACCCACGCAGACACAGAGAGAACACATCACACTCCTCACAGACAGTCACCCGAGGAAACCCACGCAGACACAGGGAGAACACACACACTCCTCACAGACAGTCACCTGGAGGAAACCACGCAGACACAGGGAGAACACACCACACTCCTCACAGACAGTCACCTGGAGGAAACCCACGCAGACACAGAGAGAACACACCACACTCCTCACAGACAGTCACCCGAGGAAACCCACGCAGAAACAGGGAGAACACACACACCTCCTCACAGACAGTCACCCGGAGAAACCCATGCAGACACAGGGAGAACACACCACACTCTCACAGACAGTCACCGGAGGAAACCCACGCAGACACAGGGAGAACACACACACTCCTCACAGACAGTCACCCGGAGGAAACCCATGCAGACACAGGGAGAACACACCACACTCCTCACAGACAGTCACCCGGAGGAAACCCACGCAGACACAGGGAGAACACACCACACTCCTCACAGACAGTCACCCGGAGTGAAACCCACGCAGACACAGGAGAACTACACACTTATGACTTTCCTAGTTTTAGTAAATCATAATTAATAAATAATTAATGAATTAAGTTCAATGCCTATGTCTAAGGACGAGAAGCACATGCTGCTGTTTACGATGTACAGCAAAAACTGTATCTGATTTCCAACCGAGACAAAAGTCTCGGCGCCTCACACCAGGCCTCTGTGTTTTCCACTGTGTGAGCTGAGTCTGGATCAATAGTGTAGAACCGCAGGTAGAGTCTGAGTGGGTTTAACAGGTAAACCCTTACGGACTTGAGCTGCAAGGAGCCTTTCCACTTCACTCTATCCATTCCCTCTCTCTATCTCTCTGAGCCCAACTGTAACAACAGTGGTTTATAAACAGTGATGCATTCCAGACGGCTGATCTCAGAGATGTGAGTCCACCACTGAGATACAAATATTTACCCTTGCAGTGTGTGTGTGTGTGTGTGTGTGTGTGTGGCAGGCAGCAGAGTATTCTGCCATCACATCGTTCAGATTGTTTGCTATTTCCACAATATATGAATAAAATATATGACATCAGAAACCATCTCCCTTTCACTTTACTGTGCAAACCTTCTGTCGCACACAATTGAATCAATTTAAATCAGTGCATTACTGTCATCAGCAGAATGTCTGAGCCAGTAAAAACAAAAACAGTTCATTCCCACTTTGTGGGACCAGTAGCAGCCTGGTCTCAAAGTGATCTCATACATATTTGAGTAAAAGCCCAGTCGGAGGGTTCGTGTGTGTACTAAATATAAATGGCATTTGTGAAATGTTTACTAAATGTATTTGTGGATGTTCACGTGAATCTCTGGCAACCCAGAAAACGTCCCCTAACCCTAGCCCCAGCCATAAACCTTACCCTAAACGTATCTGTAAATTCCAAAACATTCGAAACTGCAGTATTGTGTGCTCGTATGACTGCGTAAATATGATTTATAATAAATATAAAACATCTCTTTTTACAAACGTACATTGACTACTGGGCAGCACGGTGGCGCAGCAGGTAGTGTCGCAGTGACACAGCTCCAGGGACCTGTGGGTTCGATTCTCGCTCCGGGTGACTGTCTGTGAGGAGTGTGGTGTGTTCTCCCTGTGTCTGTGTGGGTTTCCTCCGGGTGACTGTCTGTGAGGAGTGTGGTGTGTTCTCCCTGTGTCTGCGTGGGTTTCCTCCGGGTGACTGTCTGTGAGGAGTGTGGTGTGTTTGCTCTGTGTCTGCGTGGGTTTCCTCCAGGTGACTGTGAGGAGTGTGGTGTGTTCTCCCCGTGTCTGCGTGGGTTTCCTCCGGGTGCTCCGGTTTCCTCCGGGTGCTCCGGTTTCCTCCCACAGTCCAAAAAGAGATTGACAACTCAAATGTGTCCGTAGGTGTGAGTGTGTGTGTTTGTGTGTGTGTGTGTGTTGCCCTGTGAAGGACTGGCGCCCCCTCCAGGGTGTATTCCTGCCTTGCGCCCAATGATTCCAGGTAGACTCTGGACCTCCACCACGACCCTGAACTGGATAAGGGTTATAGATAATGAATGAATGAATGAACATTGACTACTTCTTCAAGGGGAATTCCACCAGTGTTGGCACATCTTGTGAAATGCTTCACTCAGAAGAATCAAAATGGTTGATAGTGGAGGTGGTAGGAAGAAGACGTCTTAAAACCTACATCAAATAACGCCATCACAGTTTTAATTACTGCTTCTTTGATGAACCTCAATCCAGACTTATTTGTGTGTAGTTATTAACATATTTATTTTTTTTTTTTCATAAATAACAGATATGTTCTGTCAGATTCATAAGAAAGAGAGGACTTAGTTTGAAATCACATACCTAGAATTTCTAGGTTCCGTTTTTAACTTTGTAACTATTATGTAATTACAATGTAACTACATTGAAATAGCACTGCACACTAATGAAAATAAGTCAACAGGTTAAATATAGGATGCAGAAGCTGTGAGTCAATCCAGGGGCCATTTTGAGTTTTGTTTTAGTGATTCTTTTTTTTTTTTTTTGGCCTTGACTGGGGATTTCAACAGTAATGAAAGCAAAGGAAGGCTGAAATCACTCTCTCTTTCTCTCTCTCACCCTTGTGCTGTGAATGCAAGCTGCTCTACTATCAAAAGAAGCCCTGGAGACTCATACAATCCATACACACACACATCTTAATGTCACTTTTACATATGCCTCTATGATCCGCACATAAACACAGAGAAACAGAGTCCTATCTGTGCATCGATTATAATAACACTCACAGATGGCACACTGTCAGTTACACACAACTAAAGTTTCTAGCAGTAAGATGGAGGGAGGGAGAGAGAGAGAGAGAGAGAGAGAGAGAGAGAGAGAGAGAGAGAGAGAGAGAGAAATAGAGAGAGAGAGAGAGATAGAGATAGATAGAGAGAGAGAGAGATAGAGATAGAGAGAGAGAGAGAGAGAGAGAGAGAGATAGAGAGAGATAGATAGAGAGATAGAGAGAGAGAGAGATAGAGAGAGATAGATAGAGAGAGAGAGAGAGAGAGAGAGATAGATAGATAGATAGATAGATAGATAGATAGATAGATAGAGAGAGAGAGAGAGAGAGAGAGAGAGAGAGAGAGAGAGAGAGAGATAGATAGATAGATAGATAGATAGATAGATAGATAGATAGATAGATAGATAGATAGATAGATAGATAGATAGATAGATAGATAGATAGATAGATAGATAGAGAGAGAGAGAGAGTCTAGGTTTCCTCTGCAACATTTAAGATATGTTAAACATATCTGGAGCATTTTGATTGGTCTGTACTTCATGACCATTCCACGCTGTGTAAAGAACAGCCATAGAATGGAAATGTACCACCCTTTGATGCCCGGTACCTAGTGAGTAATCAACACTGGTGCCCTATGGTGCCTATGGAGTCAGCTCACTGCAATGAGTCACAGCCATAACACACTGCTTACACAGCACGCAAATAAACACAGTGCCAACCGAGGCCAGTCTCCCAAACCCTACTTAAGTCACACTCAATAATCTCAAACTAAAACTCATTACCCCTGCTATTGTTCATTCTGACCTTTGGCTAAGCTTCACTTCACCGGCTCTGTGCTTTCCTCTCGGCTGAGGGAGGGGGCAAGAAGAGGGCGGGGTAGGGAAGGGGGTATGGTGGCGGATTTTGGGGATCACAGAGAGCGATTTCTGGGTTGAATAGGTGTCGGTCGTTCTGGTCAGCGAGTCACGTTCATGGGTGACTCTCTCCACGTCGAGATGTTAGGGTCAAAGCTCAGGCCAGGCGTCCGAGGGCGAGAGGTGAAGAGTACGGGTCAGTGGGCCCATCCCTGCTCCTAAAATCTTATTTTACACACCACTGGGGCTTCACACCAAGCTCAATCAAGCAAACCAAGTATAGCATGTGATGTAATTCTTGACGGAAAATGATGTTCAGCAGGCATCATTAGAGAGAGTCAGGCGTTAACCATGTGTTCCTGCTTTCCCTGGCATCATAAATACACTAGTTTGTCCTATAACTTATAAACAAAGCCCTAATAATAACCCTGTTCATCTCCATATCAGCCTGAAAAAATATGGAATTCTCTGGAGAAGCTGTACATGGTGGTCATCATGCTCGGTGGGAAGGGTCATCGGGGAAGCAGCAGAACTGCACTCTTTCAAGTGATTATGGCACCATCGAATATTTCTGGCCTTTCCACTTTGGTGTTTTAGATCCAGCTTAAGTACCTGACCACACAGTGGCCGAATGCCATCAAATACCCTATTTCAAAGCATCATTCAGCCCACCTTCACTGCTCCATACCTCACAGAAGAACGCGGTACTGTTAATCTGATAAAATGGACAGATAATGGAAGTCCATGGGAGGGGTCACTCAGGAGGTGATTTCCAGAGTCGCTAAACTAAATTAAATAAATTCAATTATTCATTCACTCATTCATTATCTGTAACTCTTATCCAGTTCAGGGTCGTGGTGGGTCCAGAGCCTACCTGGAATCATTGGGCGCAAGGCGGGAATACACCCTGGAGGGGGCGCCAGTCCTTCACAGGGCAACACAGACACACACACATTCACTCACACATTCACACCTACGGACACTTTTGAGTCACCAATCCACCTACCAACGTGTGTTTTTGGACTGTGGGAGGAAATCGGAGCACCCGGAGGAAACCCACGCAGACACAGGAAGGACACACCACACACCTCACAGACAGTCACCCGGAGGAAACCCACGCAGACACAGGGAGAACACACCACACTCCTCACAGACAGTCACCCGGAGGAAACCCACGCAGACACAGGAAGGACACACCACACACCTCACAGACAGTCACCCGGAGGAAACCCACGCAGACACAGGGAGAACACACCACACTCCTCACAGACAGTCACCCGGAGGAAACCCACGCAGACACAGGGAGAACACAGCACACTCCTCACAGACAGTCACCCGGAGGAAACCCACGCAAACACAGGAAGAACACACCACACACCTCACAGACAGTCACCCGGAGGAAACCCACGCAGACACAGGGAGAACACACCACACTCCTCACAGACAGTCACGCGGAGGAAACCCACGCAGACACAGGGAGAACACACCACACTCCTCACAGACAGTCACCCGGAGGAAACCCACGCAGACACAGGGAGAACACACCACACTCCTCACAGACAGTCACGCGGAGGAAACCCACGCAGAAACAGGGAGAACACACCACACTCCTCACAGACAGTCACCCGGAGGAAACCCACGCAGACACAGGAAGAACACACCACACTCCTCACAGACAGTCACCCGGAGGAAACCCACGCAGACACAGGGAGAACAGTCACCCGGAGCGGGAATCGAACCCACAACGTCCAGGTCCCTGGAGCTGTGTGACTGTGACACTACCTGCTGCACCACCGTGCCGCCTAAATTAAATTAAATTAAATTAAATTAAATTAAATTAAATTAAAAGCAGTATTGAGGTGAGGTGAACATAGAATGCAAAGTGTTATCTAAACCCTGTTTCTATTCAGCAATGTATATTCCGTTGAGTATATGTGTAAAGTGATTGTGCCTGGAATTACTTTTGAATGAATTATGAAACTAAAAAGTGACGTGTAGCAATACCCCATGTGTATGTGATTGTGGTCATGACACAGCACTGATGTACACACTGTGTCTCCTCACTCCGAACATAGCCACAGATATTAGCGCTAATTAATATAAGAGCTGAGGTTAATTAATATTAAATGAGTCCCGAAGGCACTTAGATTAAAGCTCAGGTGCTACAAAGTGAGCACTATATACGCTTACATTCACACCAGATTCTCACCAGTGTTTTTTTTACTTTCTGTCCTTTTACAGTCACTCTAAGTCACCCTGCTTTCTAGAAATGACACGATTGGCTGTCTGTCTGCGGTGGGCGGGGGTTTGACTGATTGTCAGGTTTGACAGAGGCTGCCTGAGCCAGAGTGAATTTGTCTGAACTCTGAATAAACACCACAGCCGTAATGAGGTGCACATGCGCTCTCACGGAGCCGTGTGAGGTACCGGTGTGTACAGCAGAACGTCAGCGTGATCAAACCTCTCAGCTCCACTCTGCCTCTCGCTATGAAAGTGAGACGCCCCCAGATTTACTGCAGAATAAATATTTGAAACCGGGCGCCTCACTCCTGTCATAACCACACGCCGCTCCAGCCGAGCCCCTTCAGATCATCCACTCTTTAAAGACGCGGCGTTTATTTGTCAGGGTTCGGACGCGTGACCTGCAGAGCTCACTCTGGCTTTATTTGAACAGCCCTCTGTAGATTGTTCTAAAGATGTTTCAATTATTAACAATTCGTACAATGAAATCCAATTGATACTCAATAGCATTCCAGTTAGGTCTAGGATTAGAAACAGATTCATAGTTAGGATATGGTTACACAGGCACTCTGGTAGCAAAAACAAACATGGGGGGTGCAACCTCTGTATGGTGCAGGATGACTGGATGAATTATATTTAATATTCATAACTCAGCTGATGGGCGGGCACGGTGTTGCAGCAGGTAGGTGTCGCAGTCACACAGCTCCAGGGACCTTGAGGTTGTGGGTTTGAGTTCTGCTCCGGGTGACTGTCTGTGAGGAGTGTGGTGTGTTCTCCCTGTGTTTGTGTGGGTTTCCTCCGGGTGACTGTCTGTGAGGAGTGTGGTGTGTTCTCCCTGTGTTTGTGTGGGTTTCCTCCGGGTGACTGTCTGTGAGGAGTGTGGTGTGTTCTCCCTGTGTTTGTGTGGGTTTCCTCCGGGTGACTGTCTGTGAGGAGTGTGGTGTGTTCTCCCTGTGTCTGTGTGGGGTTTCCTCCAGGTGACTGTCTGTGAGGACTGTGGTGTGTTTCTCTCTGTGTCTGTGTGGGTTTCCTCCCGTTGACTGTCTGTGAGGAGTGTAGTGTGTTCTCCCTGTTTCTGTGTGGGTCTCCCCTGTGTCCGCATGGGTTTCCTCCAAAAACACACGTTGGTAGGTGGATTGGCGACTTAAAAAGTGTCCGTAGGTGTGAGTGAATGTATGTGTGTGTCTGTGTTGCCCTGTGAAGGACTGGTGTATTCCCACCTTGCGCCCAATGATTCCAGTAGGCTCTGGATAATGAATGATAATGAATGAAATGAATGATTCTTATATTAATAATAATATTTAGCGCTTAATAATTAATTAATAATTATAAGGGCTAAGGCAAAAGAAGAGTGAAGATGCAAGTAGAACATTTCTCATTGGCAGGTTTGCAAACAATTCATGCCGTTTACCAGCAAAACACTCAAAATATTTTACAACGATGCAGGGAGTCCAGGCAAATCTGTTTCCAGACAGATCTGAAATCACTCGCATGTGCGTGGCCTTCTACCCCTCAGACAGTACTGCATGAGAAACCACTGAGCTACTGTAACAAATACAGCCACTTGGGCTTTTTCTGAGTTCTTCAGAAAACGTTGCTCTGCACTGTCCTCTGCATCCGGAAAAAACAGCCTGAAACACTGTTACACCAGGAGAAAGCCAAGCATCTGAAAAGTCTGAAAGAAGAAACACGTGCCATTGTGCGGTCAGAGAAGTCCTCTGCAAAACACATACTGTGTTCTCCCTGTATATGCGTGGGTTTCCTCCCACAATACAGTGACAGGTGAGTGAGTGTTTGTGATTTCCTGTGATGGGACTGGCACTTTTTCTCAAGTGATTGATTGAATGAACGAACGAACGAACGAACGAACGAACGAATAGTTAACTCCTTTTCTTTGACAGAGTGAAGTTGTCATTTGTAAGTGAACTCAAGGAAAGTAAACTCAGTGCGTACAGTGCGGAGTTTGCTTGTGTTGGATTGTCTCGCGCTCTGCTTTATTTTCATGCTGTAAAAGATCGGAGTGTAAGTGCAGAGCTTATAAAATTCTTAAAGCTTCTTCCATTATGGCTTTGTTCTCTGCAATCCAGGGACTCTACAGTCCACAATGTCATCTGACAATGCTAGTTTACTCCCCCCACCCTCTCCCTCTCTCTCTCTCCCTCTCTCCTCTCTCTCTCTCTCCCTCTCCCTCTCCCTCTCCCTCTCCCTCTCTCTCTCTCTCTCTCTCCCTCTCCCTCTCCCTCTCCCTCTCCCTCTCCCTCTCTCTCTCTCTCTCTCTCTCTCTCTCTCTCTCCTCTCTCTCTCTCTCCCCTCTCTCTCTCTCTCTCTCTCTCTCTCTCTCTCTCTCTCTCTCTCTCTCTCTCTCTCTCTCTCTCTCTCTCTCTCTCTCTCTCTCTCTACCTAAGCTGCCGGTGGCGTGTGTTCAATCATAGATGCTGCGTTTGTTCACTTAAGGAGTGAATTTATACAGAAGAGATTTATTTTACATTAGCATACAGGCACCGTCCAGGGCCAGAAACTTTAATGTGGTTTTTGTTCCACAGACAAATACAAACACCACACACACACACACACACACACACACACACACACACCACACACACACCACACACACACCACACACACACCACACACACACACACACACACACACACACACACACACACACACGCTGAATGCATCTTAACTATTTAAGCATGTAAATGTCTAATTAAATATTTCAGTGTCCTCTGTGCAGGAGGTGAGGTTATGCCTTTGTATGGATCCATGGTAACGGTTTAATAGCACAACGATATTGTCCTTGACTATTTGGTAATATGCAAATGTGGTGATGTCATTGTGTCATCATTACTGTTGTTTGTAAACGTCACAGTTATTGTTTGACCTCAATGGACCAACTCATTCATCCATTATCTGTAAGCGCTTATCCAGTTCAGGGTCACGGTGGGTGCGGAGCCTACCTGGTATCATTGGGCGCAAGGCGGGGACACACCCTGGAGGGGGCGCCAGTCCTTCCCAGGGCGACACACACACACATTTTGATTGTAAACGTGTTTGGGCTGAACTGGCTCTTTAAATCTACACCATCATTTTTGCTAAAATATGAGGAGAATGAAGTTATGAAGTGTTGGTTAGACGTGTTCATGAATGTGTTCCAGCGCCTCCTGACATGGATTACAACTCTGGGAAGATGTAGGGGGCTACAGCTGGGAGTTAAATGAGGGCCAGGGTTTCCTCAGTGGAATCGTGTGTGTTATGGTCTTCTCTGAAACCTTGGGGGAAAGCTATTATTAAAAGTGATGGAACGCCTTCGGTTGATTTAAGTCTTCGTCGGGTCACACGGTAAAGCGAAGGCTCGGTACTGATTGAGCTGTTTGCTTTTGTGTAAATGTTACTGGCCTGTGACTAACCCTTTAACCTCGTCTTAGACGTAACATCTGTTTTTGGCCTTCCACAGTAGGAAGGAGGTCTATGAGTCTGTATTGAGGTCTGTATTGAGGTCTATTGCTTACTCCTTTTTTTACGTTTTTTTTTTTTTTAATAATAAAGAACACTGTAGTGTAATCTCTCTCTCAACCCTCACTCTTTTTAACGAGGTTCGTAGAAATGCAGAATTAATTCATAAAACATGTTGCACTGAACATTTTTTTAGAAGTGGATGAGTGTGTGCTCGAGTGTGTAACCGGTGGTCTGTAGAATGTGTGTCTGCTCTGTGTTCTCTGTTCTCCGTGAGCACATGGTTCATGCATTAATCAGAAGGGTGTGTGCGCGTGTGTGTGTTTCAGGTTGTCAGGGCCCCAGGCCTCCGGTGTTTCTAACCGTGCCATTATCCAGCCTGTCAATGCTAAACAGATATGAAATGGTAGCACTTTGTGTCAGAAATTTTTAGATTCAACTGGGGTCAGGAAAAACAAAGCCATCTGTATCTCTCTCTCTCTCTCTCTCTCTCTCTCTCTCTCTCTCTCTCTCTCTCTCTCTCTCTCTCGCTCTCTCGTTCTCTCTCTCTCTCTGCAAGGCCTCTAGGTAAGGTTCAGATACAGCATGCTATTGAGCCATCATTGCCATATGCTATATGCGAATAACATTAAACAAGTGCCAGATAATTCATATATTTAATTTATTAAACACATTTCAGTCTGTGAACTACTAGCATCTGTTGTATATGCTAATATTCGCTTTCTCTTAGGCTTTATAATGCTAATCAAGACAACGGGTTGTTAAATTTGGTGTCTTTATTACATGTGAAGCTCCCATTTCTATTTATATATGTCTGTGAGCCTGTACCAAGGTCTGTGAGTCTGTATTGAGATCTGTGAGTCTGTACTGAGGTCTGTGAGTCTGTATTGAGGTCTTTGAGTCTGTATTGAGGTATGTGAGTTTGTATCAAGGTCTGTGAGGTTGTACTGAGGTCGCTGAATCTGTATTGAGGTCTATGAGTCTGTATCAAGGTCTATGAGTCTGTGTTGTGGTCTGTGAGTCTGCATCGAGGTCTGGGAGTCTGCATCGAGGTCTGTGAGTCTGTACTGAGGTCTGTGAGTCTGTATTGAAGTCTTTGAGTCTGTTTTGAGGTATGTGAGTTTGTATCGAGGTCTGTGAGGTTGTACTGAGTCGCTGAATCTGTATTGAGGTCTATGAGTCTGTGTTGTGATCTATGAGTCTGTATTGAGGTCTGTGAGTCTGTATCGAGGTCTATGAGTTTGTGCTGTGATCTATGAGTCTGTGTTGTGGTCTGTGAGTCTGTATTGAGGTCTGTGAGTTTGTATCAAGGTCTATGAGTCTGTGTTGTGGTCTGTGAGTCTGTATTGAGGTCTGTCAGTCTGTATTGTGGTCTATGAGTCTGTAACGAGGTCTATGAGTCTGTGTTGTGGTCTATGAGTCTGTGTCAAGGTCTGTGAGTCTGTATCGATGTCTATGAATCTGTGTCATGGTCTATGAATCTGTGTTGTAGTCTGTGAGTCTGTATCAAGGTCTGTGAGTCTGTGTTGGGGTCTATGAGTCTGTGTTAAGGTCTGTGAGTCTGTATCAAGGTCTATGAGTCTGTGTTGTGGTCTATGAGTCTGTGTTGTTGTCTATGAGTCTGTATCAAGGTCTGTGAGTCTGTATCAAGGTCTATGAGTCTGTGTCGTGGTCTATGCGTCTGTGTTGTGGTCTGAGTCTGTATCGAGGTCTGTGAGTCTGTGTTGTGGTCTATGAGTCTGTGTTGTGGTCTGTGATTCTGTATCAAGGTCTGTGAATCTGTATCAAGGTCTATGAGTCTGTGTTGTGGTCTGTGAGTCTGTATTGAGGTCTGTGAGTTTGTATTGAGGTCTGTGAGTTTATATCAAGGTCTATGAGTCTGTGTTGTGGTCTGTGAGTCTGTATTGAGGTCTGTGAGTCTGTATCGATGTCTATGAATCTGTGTCATGGTCTATGAGTCTGTGTTGTGGTCTATGAGTCTGTGTTGTAGTCTGTGAGTCTGTATCAAGGTCTATGAGTCTGTGTTGTGGTCTATGAGTCTGTGTCAAGGTCTGTGAGTCTGTATCAAGGTCTATGAGTCAGTGGCAAAATCCTTTGGTGCTGTTATTGGTGTCTTTCATTCTACGTTGAGCTCTAAAAGTCTTTTCTGATGTCTACCAGTCTGCAGTGATATCTGTAAATCCATTCAGAGGTCTACAACATTATTTTAGGCTTTGGTTTTTACTCTGCATTGTCTTTTGTTTGAGAGAGGCCCTTCTGTAACAATAGTGGCAGGACTTAACTAGTTACTGAATGTCTCTTGTAGTATGTTTCTCAGTTGTACGCTCTTTGTTAAGGTGTCTGATTGTCAGGGGAGTCGTTTGTGTCTTGTAATTGTTCTCAATAATCACGTAAGTATTCACACTCACATCTGCGGCATTACAAAGGTTGCTCACACCCATCTGAATTAACCTCTCTACTGGAGAACACACACTCAGAGTGTAGCCTCACATGTGTGTTCAGGTCTTCACACAGATGTTTGAGAGTGTGTGTGTGTGTGTGTGTGTGTGTGTGTCATTTACGGCAAAAAAACAGAATTTGTTTCACAAACATAACAGAACTCGTTGTTTCTGCACCCCCTTTTTCAGATTCGCATTGTTAAGCAGATCTAGGGTCAGATGCTCCAGGGTCTCTGGGGTCCTGGGTTCAATCCTCACCTCAAGTTACTTACTGTCTGTGTGAAATGTGGTGTGTTCTCCCTGTGTCTGGGAGGGTTTCCTCACACAGTCCAAATGTGCACGTGTGATAGTGTGAGTGACTGGATGAGTGTGTGTCACCCTGTGATGGACTGGTGCCCTGTTCAGTGTGTGTTCCAGTGTTGCGCCAAGTGATTTAACGTAGACCCACCGTGCCCCTGACCAGGATGAAGAAGTCATAGAAATGAATTAATGAATGAATCAATGATTTTTCAAGCTAGAATAGCCATAAACATTAGTGCGTTAGGTTAGCGCTAACATATTATTGTTACCCCCATAGGTGTATTAGCATATACATGCGGAGCTGGAGGATTTGACTTGTATATGATATTATATTATATTATATTATACAATGTAAACTGAAGACCTAGCTCTAGACAATGTGTCTCCGTCACACATTTCCACCGTCACACACAGGTCATTCATTTATTCATTGAGTTGTGCTGTAAAATGTGTAAACAAGTGCAGGGTGAAAGCTGACTTTATACATGATGTAAAGGATTTTAGGTGTGTGTGTGTGTGTGTGTGTGTGTGTGTGTGTGTGTGTGTGTGTGTGTGTGTGTGTGTTTGTGTGTGAAGCCAGGTCTCCGACCCTGAGTTAAAAGCCTGTTCTGTCTTTCATTCCACTTGCCGTTCCGTGCCATAGGTGCCCCTCGTCGCCCTGGCGACTGTTCCAGAGTCGCCGGGGGAACCGTGTCCCCTTTCATCTTTCTAATGGACATTCCGCCACAGCCGTCTGCTGCCTACCTGCCGCCGTGCGTTAAACTTTAATCCAGCTACATTTAGCCTGTCATAAATAGCAGATTAGGCAGAGCCACATGCTTTATACACTCCCTACGGCCACGCTTAGGCTTTAATGAAGCCATTTCCAGCTTGCACAGGCAAAAAAAAGACAGGCCGAGGAAGAGAGATAGAGCGAGAGAGGTAATGTTGATGGGAGGTATCTGTCAGTCTTATTCCCAGTATGTGTTTAATGCATGGACCTGAACCTGTCAGCGCAGCGAGGAAAACACAAGACATGCATCTTCTCCCGCTCTGAAAAAAAATTAATTCTTGCCTTTCTCCGTGCCCCTTCCTTCGCTTTTCTCTCTTTCCTCCCTCTCTTTTTTCCCTCCCTCATTCATGACAGCTATCCTCAAGGGGTGGAGAGCAAAAAGCAAGGGACAAACAAGCCTACAAAACCAGCTTTTCACACACACACACACACACGGAATCAGCTCAGATTTACAGCATGCATTAGCTCAGGCCTCTGAGGGAACATGTGTCATTGTAACTCAATAGAAAAGCCAAACTACGATCCCCATCTATCCAGAGAGGCCCCTAACAACCACAGTCAATACAGCGGCAAGCTCCATCATTACTGCCGATGCCAATTCATTACTCCTGCCTGCCTGGCCGCCTGCTGTGTACAGCACTGAGCAGAAGTCAGAGACCACCCTGCAGTCAGTCAAAATGGCCACTGAGTAACCTCCAAGCTTCAGGTTTAAACGTACATGTGTTTTCTGCCTCGTTTGATCCGAATCAGTCTGAAAAATATTTAGTCTGGATCTTTTATTTGCTGCATTCTCAAAGCTCCCCTTCACTGAAAAAGAAGCTGGAGCTGCACCACATTCTCAGAACACATTTTCAGACAGACTAGGTTTCACGCATCACAACCCTAAGGAACAAATACAGTTGACTTCCAGGTAAAATCAAGTTGGAGATAGAGGTGAGCAATTACATAGCTCTGATGTCTTTGAATCGGAATTGATGTCTATGAGTCTGTATTAGTCTGTATTGGGGTCTATGAGTCTATATAGAGGTATATGAGCCTGAGGTGTATGAATCTGTACTGAGGTGTTTGAGTCTATGGATCTATTATGGTCTACAAGTCTGTACTGAGGTCTACGAGCCTGCAATGAGATGTATGAGTCTGTTTTGTGGTCTACAAATCTGTATTGATGTCAATGAGTCTGTATTGAGGTCTACAAATCTATTAAGGTCTACAAGTCTGTATTAAGAACTATGAGTCTGTATTGGATTCTACGAGTCTGTATTGAAGACTACGAGACTGTATTGGGGTCTGTGAGTCTTTATTGGGGTCTACAACTCTATTAAGGTCTACAAGTCTGTATTGAGGACTATGAGTCTGTATTGGGGTCTATGAGTCTGTAATGGGGTCTACGAGTTCGTATTGAGGTCTATGAATCTATGAAGGTCTATAAGTCTGTATTGATGTCTACAAATCTATTAAGGTCTACAAATATGTATTGAGGACTATGAGTCTGTATTGAGGTCTACGAGTCTGCATTGGGGTCTACGAGTCTGCATTGGCGTCTACAAGTCTGTATTGAAGACTACGAGACTGTATTGGGGTCTGTGAGTCTTTATTGGGGTCTACAACTCTATTAAGGTCTACAAGTCTGTATTGAGGACTAAGAGTCTGTATTGGGGTCTACAAGTCTGTATTGAAGACTACGAGACTGTATTGGGGTCTGTGAGTCTTTATTGGGGTCTACAACTCTATTAAGGTCTACAAGTCTCTATTGAGGACTACGAGTCTGTATTGGGGTCTATGAGTCTGTATTGGGGTCTACGAGTTCGTATTGAGGTCTATGAATCTATGAAGGTCTATAAGTCTGTATTGATGTCTACAAATCTATTAAGGTCTACAAATATGTATTGAGGACTATGAGTCTGTATTGAGGTCTACGAGTCTGCATTGGGGTCTACGAGTCTGCATTGGCGTCTACAAGTCTGTATTGAAGACTACGAGACTGCATTGGGGTCTGTGAGTCTTTATTGGGGTCTACGAGTCTGTATTGAGGTCTACAATTCTATTAAGGACTACAAGTCTGTATTGAGGACTATGAGTCTGTATTGGGGTCTACGAGTCTGCATTGGGTTCTACAAGTCTGTATTGAAGACTACAAGTCTTTATTGGGGTCTACAAGTTTATATTGAGGTCTACGAGACTGTATTGGGCTCTACAAGTTTGTATTGATGTCTACGAGACTGCATTACGGTCTATGAATCTGTATTGAGGTCTATGAATCTATTAAGTTCTACGAGTCTGTATTGAGGACTACGAGTCTGTATTGAGGTGTATGAGTGTGTTTTGTGGTCTATGAGCCTGTATTGAAGTCTACAAGCCTTTATTGGGGTCTATGGGTCCGTATTGGTGTCTACGGGTCTCTATTGAGCTCTACGAGTGTGCATTGAGGTGTTTGAGTGTGTTATGGGGTCCACGAGCCTGTATTGAGGTCTATGAGACTGTATAGGGCTCTACACCTCTGCATTGATGTGTATGAGTCTGTATAAAGCCCTGTGAATCTCAGAGCTCTATACAGACGCATAGACCTGAATACAAACTTTTGAGGTGTATTAGTCTGTATTGAGGTTATGAGTCTGTGTTCAGCTCAGTCTATGAGACACAATACTAAACTAACAAGAACTAACATAGAACTGGCTATTCTTAACCAGTCAGTCCATGTCTGAGGATATGAGGAGTTTGTTTGTCTCCTAATTATCCAAAATAATCACGTAAATATTCAAATATGCACCAACAAATGAACAGTGTACATCATAAACATTTCAGGCCTACTAACTCTGGCTTTTGGGCTCTGCAGGTTGCAGGGCCTCTGAGTGGCAGGGACTCCATCTGAATATTCAAACGAGAACCAGGCCCAGAAAAAAAAGCACATCATTAACTTTGTCATTACGTATGCAAAAGACTCGAGCGAAATGAATGCAAATGTATGGATCAAAAGTGCCATCTTGGATGGGGGGCACCCATCCACAGGAGCTGAGGGTTTGTTTTTTTCTCTCTCTCTTTCTCTCCCTTCCTCTCTCTCACCCATCTCGAATCAAAAGACGTAAAGCGGTGGAGCCAGTGTGGTGTCGTCTCTATTGTTCCTTTAATACTCCCCTGGAAAATCTGGTTAAAAGTGAGAGATGGTGCGTTCACCAGTTGCACCGTTAAGGTTTAACAGCACTGGAGGAGAAGCACAAACCACACAACAAACAGATCGTAGAACAAAGGAATGTGAGAAAGACAGAGGAGATCGGACACGCTGCTGAAAGATGAATTTTAAATATGATTTTAAACTTCGTTTTTGGTTTGTTTATATTATGACTGACTTTACCCCTCTTTTTGTCACAGAGATGGAATTTGTATGGAAATGTCCGTCATCTTTTCAATGAGCTCCAAACAAAATCCTCAGCTGATCCCTGAATCCTTAACTGCTGCTTTTAAAGCACTGCACAACACAGTGACACTTTTTTATTTAAGAAAAGTCAGGGGTGAAGTACTGTTTGGTCAGTCCCAGGTCAGGACCTTTGACCTATGACTTCAAAATGATATCTTTCTCTGTTGTCTTTGTTGATGACTATATCTCCTGGTTTGACTATAATAATCACATATATCCTACCGACTTTTCCAAGTCTTAAAGAAATGTCTGAGACATACTTTAGTCATAATACCACAAGGATCAAACACCACAGCAGCAGTCAGTTTCAGCACCTGTTCCTTTAAATGTGAATGGCCCAGCAGTATGCGAAGAAGCTCTTGTTTTCACAATTTTCACTTAGTTCTCTTATTTCTCTACTTACATTTCCACAGTTTTTGCTTGTATCGTTAGTTTATCAAAAGTTTCAGCTCGATTCTTTTATTTATCTGTACTTTATTAGTCGTTATTGCTCAGTGTGTTTTAACATAGTTTTAACCTGCTTTTGCACTCTCACATAAACTGTGTCTGTGCTGTGATTAGAGATATCCAAATGATGGGGCATGGTTAGTTAAGCCCCTTCTGACATCAGAATGGAAGAATCTGTATGGCTCGTTGACTCCAATGTTTTCAGACTCAGTCACTCCACAGAGAAACTGATACGGTAGCCTTAGTTCAAAATTTCTGGGTGGTTGCCCATAATCTACATTGTTGTCAATTTTGTTTCTTTATTGAACATCTCAGTATTTGCATTGTGTGAACATGTCAGGGGGTACACTGTAAAAAAAACTGTACATTTTACAGTACATTACTGGCTGCTGTAAATTAACAGTAGAAACTGTAAATTTACAGCACAATACTGGCTGCTGTAAATTAACAGTAGAAACTAAAATTTATAGTTTAAAAAAGCTGTAAATTTTACAGTACATTACTGGCTGCTGTAAATTAACAGAAGAAACTAAAATGTACAGTTTTTTAATAAAAAAAACTGAATTTACAGCACAGTACTGGCTGCTATAAATTAACAGTAGAAACTGTAAAATTTACAGTTTAAAAAGAACTGTACATTTACAGCACAGTACTGGCTGCTGTAAATTAACAGTAAAAACTGTAAAATTTACAGTTTAAAAAAATGCAAATTTTACAGTACAATACTGGCGGCTGTAAATTAACAGTAGAAACTGTAAAATTTACAGTTTAAAAAAAACCTGTAAATTTACAGCACAGTACTGGCTGCTGTATATTAACAGTAAAAACTGTAAAATTTACAGTTTTTAAAACAAAAAACTGTAAATTTACAGCTTGATGCTGTATTATTATATTACAGTAAAATTATTGTATTTCCTGCAGGTGCCCTGTTGAGGTTGTTTTCCTGCCTTGTGCCCAATAATTCCAGGTAGGGTCCAGACCTACCGCGACCCTGATCAAGATAAATCAGCTACTGAAATTAATTAATTAATTAATTACGACTTAAAAACGACTTAAGAAAACTCATATCCGGATTCGCTCCCATTCTGCGCATTTCCACCAACAAATACAGGTTCGGGAACCTCAACCAAACCAAAGAAAAGTAGGTTCTTCAGCACAAATCGTGATGGCATGTCATATATGTGTGCATGTGGAGCTAAGGTAAGCTGAGGTTGTGGTCAGTGTGACTCACTCTGCCCTCAATAAGAGTGGAACATTTCAAGATCCAAAATTCGTTTTTGATCGAACAGATCTAGATGAGATGAGGCCTCCTAACTCTGGGTCCTTCAGGCTCAGGTCGGTGGTGATATTAAAGAGCGGACTCCTCCAGTCTGTCAGTGATGGAGGGCTTATTATCTTAAGCTGCTCCTTACTTAATCAGGCAGTGATTTCTCCCTTTGGAAAGGCTGCTGGCCATCATCATTAAATGCACTTCTCCTGTTTTCCTCATTAAGACAGTGACGGATGGCTGGGAAGATGCCGGCTTCAGGAAAGGTCTGGGCGCTCTGAGCCGGTTCTGCAGGGGCCCCATTGATTTTCTATTGATTCCTGGTATTTCTTACCTGACCTCAATTCATTAGCATGTTCACAATCTTGTGTTTAATAAAGCGGATTGATCGCATGTTCTATCTTTGGGCTCCCACCGAGGGTCTACCCCAGCAATAAACAAGCTAATCAAGAGAACGTTTAGATCAGCGTGGTGCAAATTGCTGCCGTTTGCCTTTGTGGACTTCCACACAGCTCACAGAACGTTGAACTCGCGCACACACACACACACACATTTAGAATGATGCTGGGTGTTCAACAGCCAGTGGGAGGCGGTCATGTGTCCGTTTGCCCTCAGGTATAGCGGTCAGTCAGCGCTGGGCAGCGGCCAACAGCAGCAGCTGTCCAGCCGGCGCGACCAATAAAAAGACAGCGTTCTCATAAACAACAATATTCCCACAAATGGAGAGTGATGAAGGACGGGGGGGTCTCCGTTCAAATACACAAACACAAGGTCAGGAGCCCCTCCCCCAATGTGGTCATTGTCTTTCCCTCTCTCTCTCTCTCTACAACTGTCCGTGAAGACATGGAACACGATGTGAGGGGAGCATGTGTGTGTGTGTGTGTGTGCATGCATGTCTCTTCAGTGTAAGACCCTAACAGGATGTGACACACAGATCGCCCGTCCCAGGTTTTTAATAAATGATTCAAGCAGGACGCTGCAGGGGCGGGTAGGTAATGCCACTTATGCCTTATCCTTCCACCTCTCAAACTTCCCACCGCCACTGTCCCGCCTCCAGGGGACAGGAAAATGGACACGGACCTGCCCCTGTACTCTGCGAACACACCCGCCAACACACACCTCTCACAAGCCTGTATTCCTATCATTGTGGGCTCTTTACATTTGGAGTTAGATAGAGCCCCCAGTTTTGGGACAGTTGTGTGGATGTTAGGAGTCCAGTTTTCTCTACATTTTGATCTCCATGAAAAGGGAATAACCTTAAACAGGCGAAGGGTGGCTGAAATACAACTGTAGACAATAAACATAGATTGGAGAACCTCAAGAAACCAAGTGCTAATCATAAACGTCCTCACTTTGTGCTAAAAACACACCCAGGCATACACTAACACACTCAAATCCATCAGAGACCCTAATGATCCAGAATGCAGAAAGTGGCCGTGCCATGGTGGGCAGGAGGGGTGGGTGTGATCTCAGTAACGTAGGAATAGGTGTGTGTGGGGGGGGTGGGGTCTCAGGAGTGTAACATTGGCCTAATGTGAATTTAATGACCTGGAGCTGCTGGACAAATGACAGGGACACGAGCTGAAGGTGACAGTCGTTCGGCATTGGGGACTTTGTTCTCGTGCTGGATTATTAAAGGAGAGAGCAGCGAAAACATATCAGCCACTATTCATTACTATTTATTATGACAGAGGCGGAGGTGGGGTGTCCACAGGGGGCAGTGAGGGACATTTGTAAGGGCTAAGGTATAGCTTCATAATGTACACTGCCCTATCTTCTCATAACAGTGTCACCCTACTGCCCAGCCATGGTGTGTCATGTGTTCTTATGAGGAGCTGTTAGGCATTCCCTTCAAATGAGACAATAGCCATTATACTGACCCCTAGTGGCCTGGATATAGCAGAGGTTCTTTGCTGAAGCTTAAAGGCACAGCACATTCATTCATTCATTCATTCATTATCTGTAATCTGTTATCCAGTTCAGGGTTGAGGTGGGTCCAGAGCCTACCTGGAATCATTGGGTGCAAGGCGGGAACACACCCTGGAGGGGGCACTAGTCCTTCACAGGGCATCACACACACACATTCACTCACACACTCACACCTATGGACACTTTTGAGTCGCCAATCCACCTACCAACGTGTGTTTTTGGACTGTGGGAGGAAACCTGAGCACCCGGAGGAAACCCATGCTGACACAGGGAGAACACACCACACTCCTCACAGACAGTCACCCAGAGTGGGTCCCTGGTCATGGACCTGTAATCCATGATATGAAGAATCCACAGTTTGCAGTCTAACGATTTTTTGGCAAATGCGCCATATTGGGGACCAATCGGTCTGGTTTCCGAGTGCAGCACTAATGTAAACAGATAGGAAAGATTGATATATTTACCTCATACACAGCTCTTCTCTGAGCACTGGAGAGAGCCTCACAGCACTAAGAAGCAAAGAAGCCCACTGCCTCTTTGCATCAGGGGGTAAATTATTCCACTGTGTTGCATAATGAGGAGAAAAAGGCAGTTAAAATCTGTTAGCCATATTAGCATTTTCATCATAGGTTCTAATGGAAAACATTACACGGCAATGCATTTCCCTGCTCTTGTGGCCGAATCTGAGTGGGTTGTTCACACACAGATCATACAGATCATGTGGGAAATCTGAGGTCATCTAAGACATATTTAGTCCCCTGGCCACAAAAATTCCAAAACAGAATACTGCAGGGAAAAAAGTCATCTCTCAAAAAACAGGTCTACATTGTTCAGTCTGCCTCACTTCTGAGCACATACATCATCAGGGACCCACTCTATGGAGCATAAATTGGTTCTTTCAGGCAGTGCAGTGGGAGTAGTCTGATACCTGAGGTCACAGAGCGTATATTAAAAGTAATAAGTAGTCACTTAGTAAACACAAATACTGTTTGCGGATTTTCCTTTAAGGTGAACCGCCAAGGAAAACGCAATTCTAGACGCCAGAGATGGCACACCACGCTGAGTGACTTTTCTTGACCTCACGCCTGTTTCTAAGCTTCCCTGCTTTGTTTTGGAGACTGTCAAAGAAGCTTCGTCTGGCAAGTCGGCACGAATTAATCAGGAAAGCTGGAATAAAGATGTTTTCTTGACTTTTTGCTCAGCTGTAATGGTCCATGTGGGCCACACACAGTCAGAACCGGGCAAATTAAAGGATTCTTTCCTTTACAAAAAAAAAAAGTAAAAAAAGACATCTCTGGTGTCCTCTTTGATTCTGATCAAAAGAATCAAGCAGCACGAGATGGGAAAAGTCCTTCAGCCTGCGTGACAAACTGTAAAATGTGTTCAGAAGGCTAGGGGTGGTCTCCCAGCAACGGGTCAAAACACGAGAACGGGCCTTAGCGACGGTTCTGTCGTTGCCATGCGATTGTCAGTCCTGATGATCCATGACCAGGGTTTTTAAACAAGGAAACAAACACGTATTTATACCCAGCTTCAAAACTCACTTCTTGCTGACGGAGGAAGCCGCGGTGCTTTCTTCTTCTACTCAGATCGAATTAATGCTTAACTCAATTATGACTGCGCCCATTAGAGGACATTAGAGGGCTAAGAGAGTGATGACCACGCAGCGGAATGCCCTCTCCAAACTTCTGCTTGGGCTCCGGTCCTGATTTACGCACTCCAGCGTCCACTATCCGTCTTAAAAACAGAACGGGACGTCCAGGCAGAGTCCTACAGTAAACGTCACGTCCTTTGACTTTACTCGAGGTTCTCAGCCACTTATGGTCAGCCCCTGGTGACTTCCCCCTTCAAGCAGTCATCCTGAGATACATAATTACAGCCTAATGTATTTATCAATGATGAAAATGAACAATAGGAGTATATCATTGTCTCTCACATCCCCAACTTATAACTGACCCAAGCCTATTAGGGCACACGGTAATGTGAATTGTAATGTAATGCAGAATTATTGCCCCATTTTGAACAATGTGGATTTGTCCATTTTGAACAGGGAAGCAACTCTTAATCCAATAAAGTGCCACACACACATCAGAAATAAGTCTTCCAACACACACATATGAAGATTTAATACTGACAGACTGAGTCAATATGGAAACAACTGCAGCTTTTGCATTAAAAATAAGTTCAAATTGTCCTTATGGTGCAGGACCTTTATTGTGTATTATTAACTAAGCAGCACATAATGATAAGAGCTTCTCCTCTTTTCTGTTCATCTGCTCTGGGGGGGGGGCTTCTCTCTCCATCCAGGGGTCCATAAGCAGCCATGCTTCTCATCTGGTACTAATTTTGACTCATTATTATTGAAATAAATTAAAATAACGTCACTAAGATATAAATAAATAAGAAAATACGGTAACACTTTCTATGAAGCCCATATTTATAAGCCTTTATAACTACAGTTATAACTGTTTATAATTTGCTAATAATGCTTCATAAACATACTTATAAACTCTAATAATGCCTCATAAGGCTCTTATAATGAACTATAATTATTTATATTGTAACTTATAAATATGTTGTAACAAAGGTGTCACTATTCATTATAATGCCTTTTAAATGGATAATAACAAGTGCATATTTATAAAGCACCTATAATACATTTTACCAATTATAAACATATTATTGAAGCTTAAAATGTATAATAGAGCCCATATTTATAAGCCATTATAAAGGAAATGTAACTCTTTGTAACTTGGTTATAATGCTGTGTAAGCGTACATATACACTCTATTAATGCCTCATAAGGCATTATAATGAATAGCGACACTTTTGTTACTACATATTTATAAGTTACAAGATACATAATTATAGTTCATTATAAGAGCCTTATGAGGCATTATTAGAGTTTATAAGTATGTTTATGATGCATTATAACCAAATTATAAACGGTTATAACTGTAGTTATAAAGGCTTATAAATATGGGCTTCATAGAAAGTGTTACCAAAAATACCAAAGTATAAAACACTATATGAAAGTCATTGAAATATTTATTTGTTGCACTCTCACTTCTCAGACCCACCCCCCCCCCACCCCCACAATTTCTTCATGCCCCACTAGGGGTGTGTACACCTCAGTTTGAATACCTGTGGCGTCAAAGCCTTTAAGGGACATTACCATAATATATATATTTAGGTGTAGGATTAGGCTGAGGTTAGGCTTAGAGCATTAGGATTTGCATGATTTGGAGCAGATTTAAGACTTGTTTTTTATGCTGAGTATGTCCACGAGGGGCATACTATATTTTGTATACATTGTATACATCCTGGGACAAGCCTTGTAGTCAAACGTGAGCCAACAAGCCGGTTAAACATGAGGTTTGGCTCATTTGCCTCAGTCTATTCCTCATAGACTTTGTAAAGAAAAAAAAATTAATAATAAAAAAAAACATAATTACGAAGTTGAAACACGACAGCAGCAATATCTTTTCCCACTACATTCTTAGTCATGTAAGCAAACAGCACAGATTTTGCCTCGTGGCTGGCGACGGAGGCCTTGAATGCTGACCCTGCCTTCGACTGCGTGGACAATTTGTCAATCACGGACACTTATGGCTCCATTTGGTGACCGGCGGTCATCAGACACATGGCAGGGGTGGCAGTAGGGGCAGTGCCCTCAGCGAGACCTCCTCCGGTCAGCATTTAAACCATCGTTCAGCCATTGCCCGTGCCCTCCGAGTGCCCTCCGGATGAACACCTGCCTTGCCTGAGCCTCTTTCACCCCCCCCCACCACCACCACACTTCACCCTCCACTATCTAATGTTGATGAGCTCTCAGCGGTGCAGCAGAAAAGGCCATTTCACCCCTCTCCTGCCCATTAGCATCGGCACTAATGCCCCTTCCTACCGCTTCAGCCAGCGAGAGCCTGCACGTGCTGATAGATGCTTGTCCGATGCTTGTCCGAGAGGGCGGGGTGGGGGTGTAGGGTGACACTCAAGGTGGTGATTCCGTGCTGAGTTAGCTGTGTAGTGGAGGTGAGGCGGGGATGTGGCTCTGCTTTGTTTATTTGGAGCCTTATGAATAAACTCCCTTCACGTTATCACACACAGAGTATTCAAGGTGTAGCTCATCTGCATTCCAGCTGTTTGAAAGAAGTGGGAATTCTCCGCATAATTACGGAGATATGAAATCTCGTTAATTATCCGCTTTGATGATGAAGACAGATCACACAGTGCTGTATTCTTTCACTCTCCAAGAGCACACCGGCGCATTCTCAGAGCACGGCCCAGAGTGGGAGGGCTTTTGCATAATGATATAATTAACTAAATCAACTATGTTTATTTAATGCGCTCAGAATGCATTAGGTTAACTAGTTGGATGTAATTATTACTAATTAATTACAGAATTAATAATAGTAATCACTTGGCACCGGCCTCGGCATTAATGTGGGGGAGTAAACACGTAAATAACCAGGATCAATTATGCTTTCGTAATGGAGTGCTTGGACCCGCTGGTTGCCACGTACTGTACAAGGCAAGGCCATCTGTAATAAAGAAAGAAGACCCTTCACTAGAAACAATGATCAGTGCGTTAGATGGGGACAATATTAAGAGTAATCGCCGCCTGCGTGTTTAACCTTTAAGGCGGCGCGGTGGAATAATAAACAGAGGGTATTTAGTCATAGCTCAACAGAGAGAAATATGACCGTCCGTGTCTCCACTAATTCGTCGTCATTAACCTTGTCAAAAAGAGCTGCCATGGAAAGAAGTGGGAAAATGGAATCCTGGTGCCGGATTTACGGCGCGGCTGACGGAAGGGAAAATCCACAAAGTAGACACCAGTTTAGAGTCAAGGACGAAGTGGAAATTACAGGCAAATGAGTCTTTATTCACAGAGGCGTTCATAATGGCATCCTCTGGACTCCTGCAAGAGGAAAGGTATGATGTTCATATGGTGGCCATTAACGCAGACGGACAGAAAGCAGAACTTCTGGGTGAAAATGCCGAATGATGAATGTCTTTACTTACTGGATGTTCCTATGAAATATGAGTGCAGCTAATAATCAACATTTAGTCCTGCCATATGCTCAGACCGTCCTGCCAAGTGCTTAGGTACAAGGACTCGGAACATAGAGGTGAGCTTCCAAACAAGAGAGCGGCCAATCAGCTTAAAGCACGTACTAAAACACAACGGCCTTCATACACAAGTGCCCCGTTTGGATGGCAATCGGACTGCTATCAGATTTAGTCATGAATGTCCACTTTCTGTTGATTGTATCGTTGGTCAGCGTCTGTTCTCTGAATAATAAACACAGTAAGAGGATGCCGTTTCAAAGGCAGGCTGAAATGTCCTGAAATATTTGTGTGCGGTTTGTGTTTTTAGCCTTGTGCTTCGGCTACACGACTAACTTTGCTGTGAAATGGGAGCTTGTGACACGTTAGCAGCACACCTCCAACAGCTCCAGGGTCCTGGAGGTTGTGGGTTCGAGTTCCTGCTCCGGCTGACTCTCTGTGAAGGGTTTGGTGTGTTATCCCCGAGTTTCCTCCGGGTGACTGTCTGTGAGGAGTGTGGTGTGTTCTCCCTGTGTCTGCGTGGGTTTTCTCCAGGTGACTGTCTCTGAGGAGTGTGGTGTGTTCTCCTTGTGTCTGCGTGGATTTCCTCCGGGTGACTGTCTGTGAGGATTGTAGTGTGTTCTCTCTGTGTCTGTGTGGGTTTCCTCCGGGTGACTGTCTGTGAGGAGTGTGGTGTGTTCTCCCTGTGTCTGCGTGGGTTTCCTCCGGGTGACTGTCTGTGAGGAGTGTGGTGTGTTCTCCCTGTGTCTGTGTGGGTTTCCTCCGGGTGACTGTCTGTGAGGAGTTTGGTGTGTTCTCCCTGTGTCTGTGTGGGTTTCCTCCGGGTGACTGTCTGTGAGGAGTGTGGTGTGTTCTCTCTGTGTCTGCGTGGGTTTCCTCCGAGTGACTGTCTGTGAGGATTGTAGTGTGTTCTCTCTGGGTGCTCCGGTTTCCTCCCACAGTCCAAAAACACACATTGGTAGATTGATTAGTGACTCAAAAGTGTCCGTAGGTGTGAGTGAATATGTGAGAGTGTGTGTTGCCCTGTGAAGGACTGGCGCCCCCTCCAGTGTGTGTTCCTGCCTTGCGCCTGTTGATTCCGGGTAGACTCCGGACCCACTGCGACCCTGAACTGGATAAATCGTTACAGACAATGAATGAATGAATGAATGAACATCTAACTTACCTATCTTATCTAATTTCATTTCAATTGCCAATTACCTTATATATTTATGTTATTAGCTGGATGATTACGCCTGAAAGGTGCTGTAAAATAAAGGTTATTATTGTTATTATTATAAACTTTCACCCGTGTTTAATACACTGCCAGAAAGAAATATGCCTTTTATCTGTATGTTGTTCACTAAAGGGTCAGAGGGAATCTTAAAGGTGCATTTTCCACCAGGAAAGTATAATATCAGCCTTAAAACATCCCCTAACCCTAAACCTACCACTAAAGCTAAACTTCACTATGACCCTTAAACATAAACATAACTCCTAGACTTTGCCTAAAGTTAACCCTATAACTCCCTCTCATTCACTAACCCTAAATGTAGTACACACTGCAGGTGTAATACCAGGTTGGAATTAAATGTGGCCTTCTTCCCTGACTATGTAATCCCACAGTGAGACTTTAAGACCATAGCTGTACCTCTGTGGGTACATTTAAATAGTTTGGACTTTTGCTGAAACTCTGCACAAGTCAGAAAGGAGGGTGCAGCAAAGCAGAACTTAACATCAGTGACTGTTTTATTTCTTCAATATTTTACAGCTATATTTGTAATACTTTTCCAAGCGGACCCTCGTCTTTATCAGCAGAAGACAAGACGAGCCGGGCTGCATTTATTTATTCCGCTTGGCAAGCAGGGCCACTTTTCCACCGTCCTAAATGCTGTCTGGGAAAAAAAAAAAAAGGGTGCGTTCACAAGCTTTGGAATCAGAGAAACGCAGCGAATGCCCTTCAAATGTTCGCCGTGAATGTAGTCATTCAGAGATGGTCCCCAAAGCTGCCCACTTGCCAGCACCGAAGCAGCAGTAGCATTAGAAGATTGGGTTTGTGAAGTGCCGACAAAATGTCTCTTGGACATTTGTGCCGAAGGTAAACAAAACCACTGGCAGCCGTGCCAAACCCCGGCCCACAGCACTGAGGGGGTGGGGGGGGGTATGGGGACAGAGAGAGAGAGAGAGAGAGAGAGTGAGCTCTGGTTTGGATGCTCTCTCCTACTTCGCGGATCTGGCTCTATCTCACTCTGGAGGAGGATTTCACTTTACCGCATGTTTGTAGTTGATTTCTTTCTTTCTTCCCAAGACTTCCCTCTGCTTGATATTCCATCCGAGGAATTGTTGGCACCGGCCACTCCAAGCTGGCAAATTCCAGCACTGGAGCTCTTAATTCAGGCATACATACATTAGCACAAACTATTTTTTCATGCCCGAACATTCCAACTGGGTGAATACGGGCTTTCTTATGTGTGGACATGATTTCCAGTTTCTGAAATCAACACCTTGTATAAACAACAAAGAAGGCTGGCATCCTTAGATCCCATTGCTTTGCGAAACGTTTGTGGGTCCATTCTCAGAGGTACCACAAAAGTTAGGTGGGTGTACACCACAGCTACACATTTAAAACATATATGTCCCAAAAAGTGACCCACTCCAAGATAAGGACTTAAACAAGGACCCACTCTATGGAGCATAAACTGCATCATTTGGGACTACACTGCAGTAGCCTATCTCTGTTACTCTGCATACTTCGTTACCCACTTTTCTCCATGTTTGTCAATGGTCAGGACCCCCACAGGCCCCTTACAGAGCAGGTGTGATTAGGGTGGGGGATCATTCTCAGTGCTGTAGCGACACTGACATGGTGGTGGTGTGTTAGTGCGTGTTGTGCTGGTCCGAATGGATCAGACACAGCAGTGGGGACGGTCCTGTGGGGGTCCTGAGTATTGGAGAAGCTTGTGAAAAGGGGGCTTTGTAATTGTAGAACTATATGGTTGGTGGAGATGATTAAATGGACATTAAGTGTAGAAAAAAGGAGCTGGTTGAGTTCTTTTGAGAACTATTTGTTTTTTTTTTTCTCAGAACCAGAACCACCAGAGCTCCAGAGAGATAGATAGATAAATAGATAGATGTAGAGAGAGAGAGAGAGAGAGAGAGAGAGAGAGAGAGAGAGAGAGAGAGAAAGAGGAAGCTATGAAGGCTTGATGAGTTGATTGCTCCCTCTTGGATGGAAAGTTAATGATAATTGTCTGAGTGCCCCGTAAAGTGAAAGGAGACATCAAATAAAGAAGGATTGTCCTCTAGGGCTACTGTCTCACATGGTATCCGCCATGATTCTCCCACTCCCAGAGTGCCATCTATGATTTAACCCTTCTCTCACCATGGTGTGATTCCACTGTGGCGATGTACAGTGATAAAAATGAACAGTTTTAAAAAGGTAAAGGGTTGAATAAGAACTCAAGACAATGGCAGCATATTACTATTAACACAGTTCTGCGTCTTAATGAAACATATGTGACCTGCTTTGGTCAAAATACCAGAAGGATCAAACACAGCAGGCCTCTCCCCCCGTCTAAACAGCCCTGTTCAGAACGGCCGGTTTCAGCGCCTTTTCCTTTAAATGATAACGAGCCACTCGCTGTTCCCCCAGACCCCTTGTACGCAGCAGTGAGGAGCAGACGCTCTGTTTTTTTAGATGTTTCGACTCATTTCTCTTATTTCTCCACACTTGTTGTGTATGTTTTGCACTGTTTAACCTCATCTTTGTGCGCTAACATAAAGGGTGGATCCAGTGCTGTGATTGGAGGAGACTCAGATGAAGGGGGCGGGGCAATTCTAAAGTCATCGCACTCGGAGCAGAATGTAAAGCAAAAACTGAAAACAATATCTGACTTAACTTCACTGTAATATATGGCTATAAACTCTGTATTTTACAATTACAAGGTATTTATTCATTTGCTTCCATCAGCTAACATTAAACAGGTTCCATAAAGACCTTTTTTCTCCTACAAAATAAAAGCCCTGGGAGCAAACAGAGCTATGGCTGTACACTGAGAAAAAAGGAAAGAAAACAGTTGCGAACAACAGCTCACGTATGGAGACTTTAATGGAGACGAGTCTTTAAGTGCGTTCTAAAACAAGCTGGTGGTGTCAGTAGTGCAGAGAAGCGAGAGTTAGTTCTGATGAACCCAGCTGTGCCTGCAGAGCCCGTTAAATACCCAACACAAGAAAACTGCGTGAAGGGAATTGGGGTTTATTTCGGTGTCTTTGCTGTTGAAGCCAAACTTTGAATCTACAGATACTTGAATCTTTACGAGAATATAATATAGTCCCTATGGGTCCTGGTGATTGAACCAGTGATATTTTGGTTTGGCAAGACGTTGTGCCCCAGCTGCCCCTTTAAAGAGTTATTAGTGTTAAGGTTACTGCCCCAAACACAGGGCAGAAGTTCTGCTACAATCATGGTTTCACTGCGTCTTCAGTCCAAAGCAAATGGTCATTATCGGGGAGTTTGAGGAGTGTTTTCCTTCGCCAAAGTTGGAAAGTGAAGAGAGTTTTTGGGTGAGTGGGTGAGGAAGTGAGCGAGTGTCCGATGAAGACAAGTGTGACTGCCCTCCCCCTCTCTCTCTCCACCCCCCACCCCACGCGCCCCCTCCCTTCTCCACGCTAGTGTCACAAGCTCGTTTCTTTGAAGCTGTAAATTAATGACGGGCGGAACAGAGGCGTCTCTGCGTTTCTCAATGACCTCTTTAATGGCGCCGCACAGAGTGTCATCTGTCTGCTACATCTCATTATGTGGATCCAGCCGTTCCCAAAGTGTCTTAAGGCTGTTTAGGAATAAAAGGGACATTTAAATGCACAGCCCTTTGAAAATTACAGATCTCCCGGAGTAGCGGCTTTGCCAATGTTCTCAACTCTCGGTGGGACGCACGCTAACTCCTCACTGGAATTTCACACAAGGCCCAAAAACTGCTGCAATGGACCCTTCGATTTGTGAGACATGAACGACACAAACACAAACACAAACCCAAAGCAGTTTGGATGATTCTGACAAGGAATTTCTTATTAACTGATCAACTTTTTAGTCCTTTTCTAGTTGATTCTTTTCTAAGTTCATTCTATATAATACACTTTTTATTTTTATCTTTGGTTCATATATCTTTAGATTTCTTTGCATCACTAAGAGCCTGAGCTTGTTTTGCTAGTTCAGTATGTTTTATCATACCTCTGTGCCCTTATCAGAGGTATTTCCTTGCACGTTGGGGCAGCACTGGCCTAATGGTTAGAGACCGGGCTTGGTACCGGAAGGTTGCCAGTTCGATCCCCAGGATCAGCAGGAACATTAGGTTAAATGCGGAAGACACATTTTGTTGTTCGTTGCTCAATGACAAATAATTGCACATTACATTACGTTACCTGGTGAAATAAAGCAATTCTGACTCTTCCTACAGCTTTTTCCAAAGAAGTTGGAGCAGTATATGAATAACAGTCATTTTATAAACCCACTTTTCTCAGTTTGTGAAGAAACAAAACCTGTTTACACACTCACATATTAAAAACTTTATGAAGTCATTAATTTTTGGGGAGCATCAGCTGGTCCCCACAATATAAATCACTACGTATTAAGGCAAGGACAAGTTGGGGTTAAGGTTAAGACTTGGGTTAGGTTTAGGGTTTAAGTTGAGCTAATAGTGCTTACAGAAATGTTGACGGTAAGTCCCCATAAAATGGTGGATATCTGTGTAATGTCCCCACAATTCAAAATGTACTTAAATGTAGAGTAGAACATTCCACAAATGGATCAAATACATTTATTTTATTCTGTATCTCTTAATATTTCTACTTCTAACGTAAAAAGTAGCGTCCAGGAAATGCCTAGTCCTTCATAAGAATGGTTGGGTCAAAGCCAAAAAATATACCAGTGTATGGTGAACATGCCAAATCTTGTAACTCTTTTGGAATGACTTGGCATCAAGAGGTCAAGCATTAAAAATGGTGTTTATTTTAATAGTGATAAAACAAACTGTACAAATCATAGTTTTCAGTTTATATTTACAGTTTCCCAACTGTCCCAATTTCTTTGATTTTTGGGTGCATACAAAAAGACCCAGATTCCACAATGTCCTTATTCCCCAGGTCCCCTTTGCAGATGCCCTTTGTACCCATCAATTTTGGCACTGCTGCTGAGCTGGCACCGAGTTAGCATTCCTCCCAGAGATGCAGCGTGGACTCTGGTGATTATTGACATCTCTTTTTTTATTATTATTATTAGAATTACCCGGGGTTGCTGCGTGTGAATGGGAGGAATATGAGGCGCAGTGACTCTGAGAAGGGGATTAGCATAAAGCCAGTGTCAACGGCACGGTCATGACTTCCTGCCTTCTTTGTTGGGCCCTAAATGGAGATAGTAATCTGCCGCACGTCATTTCCTTTTTCTTTCTTCGAGACGTCGAGCAGATCGATAGGGAGGGCGAGACCCTGAGGTCCAAGCAGTCGGGAGAGATTTGCAAACATAAGGTGGGGGGGGAGTCTAGAGGGACAAAGGAGTCAAGAAAAGTGGTCAATTGCAGGGTTGCAGGATTTGGTAGAGCAATTTCATGACAAAGGCTTGCACAACAATTGGAAGGGCGTTGTTAGCACTTCTAGCTTAATACGTAGGCTATTTGAGATATTCTGATATAATGGAATGGAATAGGTTCCACTATGCCACGGTTGTTTGCCACTGTAAGGGAGGGCCATGGTGGACAGCAGCAGTTGTTTGCATGTGGCTAAACTTTTGTCCAAAATTCTTGAATGCGAAAGAAGCGATCAGGCTGTTGCTTGTTTCTCTGTATCGCTTTCTCATACTCGCATCCGAACGCCCACCGTAATTTTCCCGTTTGGCAGGCAACACTGATTTGTATTCATACACCTCCCTCCCTCTCTCTCTCTCTCTCTCTCTCTCTCTTTCTCTCTCTCTCTCTCTCTCTCTCTCTCTCTCTCTCTCTCTCTCTCTCTCTTTCCCTCCCTCGCTCTTTTCTTTCGCTTTCTAATTATTATCTGATTGCTCATTAGACATTGTGTTCTCCCCGTCTCTCATTTTGTAAACAAGCAATTGTGCATCTGCTGGTGCAACATCTTCTTTTCTTGCCTTGTCTTGATTTGACTGTGCGCAAAAGCAAAAAAAAAAAAAAAGCCAGTTCGCAGTGATTGGGAAGGGTTATGGACCTGGTGTTTCTTTTTAGGGATTTACTGTACCCACAAAAACACACACACACACACATTCGCACACCCACCACACTGCACATTCCAGATACACCCCACCCCCCCCCCTTTCACAAAACCCCCACTTCCCCACCCCTCCTTTTCCTCGTAGGGCCTATGATGTGCGTATGAGAACACTTTCCTTTTGGGGTAATGACTGTACACTGAGATTTGAGTAGGGCCCGTTCATGACAATTCCATTTTCTGTGTAATTTCATGCTTGTCTTGTTGAATGAAGATATTGGCTGCTGCGAGGTGTCGGGTCAGAGGCTGCCGCACCCCTCACTCTCGCAGCCCCTCTGTGTTTCCTTTCACTTGATGAAAAGTAATTCATCATTTACACCCCTGAATTCTGCCACTTTTTTCTTTCCCTTTCTCTCTCTCTCTCTCGCTCACTCTCTCTCTCTACTTCCCTGTAACAACTTTTCGCTGCCCTGGCCGAGTCCCCGCGGTACGGAGGGCTGCTGAAGGAGATAAATCGGTTTAATCCAGCAGTGGAGAGGTGGGGCAGGTTTTGGGGGTCTCCCCAGGCCCAGCTCTCTCTCTCTCTCTCTCTCTCTCTCTCTCTCTCTCTCTCTCTCTCTAACTCTTTCGCCTGATGGAGTCTGTCACCTCTCTCGTCCACTCGGGAAAGCCCCGCAGGAAGCCGGAACTGCGGCACGAGTGGCAAAATAGATTTTTTTCCCCCCCATCTCCTCGCTGAGATCTCCTCTGGGGACAAGCTCTCTGACAGTGCACCGAGCCCCCTCGGCCAATCAGAGGCCAGAGAGAGTGAAGAGACACCTGAGGAAGCCCACGAAGCTCCACCCAGGGGCCAAGGCAGTTCGAGAGTGGGGTATCATTGTTGCCATCTGTATAAGGCTGGACTATGGTGTTCCTCACTAGAGACCAAATTAACATTAAAAATTAAACATTATACACGATCATTTCTTTAACCTGTAAAACTCCACACTGGAGATACAAGGATTCACTCCAACAGCAGATCATTGGGCTATGTCAGTTATTTTGGCTACTGTGTAAACATCAAGTATCTGGGCTTGTATTTGTTATGTGCAGTCTAGCTCCAGGGTCTCTGTGTCCTGGGTTCTATCCTCATCTTGACTGTGAGGAGTTCGGTGTGTTCTCCCTGTGTTTGCGTGGGTTTCCTCAAGGTCCACTGTTTCACCCACAGTCCAAAGACACATGTTGGTAGGTGGACTGACTGACTGAAGTTGTCCACAGCTGTGAGCGACTGGGTGTGTGTTCATACCTTGCTCCCAATGGTTTCAGATGGGCTCCACACCCATGACCTGGTGCAGTATGAATCAATTAATAAATGAACGAATTAATCAATCAAATGTAATATCTCTGTATACACTCTAATTCAGAACAATAAATTCAAATTTTAGAACACCTTTATAAAGGTTTATAAATGGTTTACAATCTGTTTATTACTGGTTATTAATTAGGTTGTAAATGCATTAAAAGTGGTTAAAAATCATTTCGAAACACATAGAAAGTGAAACAGTGACCTGCTGTTTGCCAAATAGTGAACTCCCATCCATCTACAACAGTAACCCTCCAATCCCTGGATACTTACCTTACTTTGTCTTCTCTATCAGTCAACATTAACCCTGTCGGCTTCAGCACATATTTGTTAATACGTTTAACCATTTACTCACCAAGTTTAATCAATTAACCACCAAACAGAATGTCTTTTTAGACGTTGATGATGGTGTTACAAATGATTTTTTATTTTATTTTTTAAAACTATGTAATCAAAAGTGTGTGATTTAGAAAAAAGTAATAATTATACATTTATTGTAGTTTATTGTTTATTTTATGTTTTTTATTGTTTATTTTATATTTTTATTTTTTTAATTTTACAATTATTTTAAAAGCTATGTAACCAAAGTGTGATTTTGTAAAGCAATAATACATTTATTTCATGTATCTTAAACAATTTGGGATTTTTGAAAAAGTAATAATATAAAAATTGAAGGTGTGTACAGCCTAATTAATAACCATGTAATAAACAGATTTTAAAACCATTTATAAACCTTTATAAGCGTAGTCTTTTAAGTAGTACTTGAGGTAGGTAGATAGATAGATAGATAGATAGATAGATAGATAGATAGATAGATAGATAGATAGATAGATAGATAGATAGATAGATAGATAGATAGATAGATAGATAGATAGATAGATAGATAGATAGATAGATAGATAGATAGATAGATAGATAGATAGATAGATAGATAAGCTTCTTTTCCAAAAGAATAACATTTCTAAGAACCTTCCACATGACTAGACAAAAAGAGATGTCACAGAAACAAAACAAACAAGATTATAACACAAAGCACAGAACAGAGTCAGAGTGTGTACTATTTATAATGGACTCAGATTAGCAACACTGACTGATTCTTCCAATCTGATGCACTATTATTATGCTCCAAGATTGATGTCACTATTATGATTATTATCATTATTATTATTATTCATTCATTCATTCATTATCTGTAACCCTTATCCAATTCAGGGTCGCAGTGGGTCCAGAGCCTACCTGGAATCATTGGGCACAAGGCGGGAATACACCCTGGAGGGGGCGCCAGTGCTTCACAGGGCAACACACACACACACACACACTCACACATTCACTCACACACTCTCACCTACAGACACTTTTGAGTCGCCAATCCACCTACCAACGTGTGTTTTTGGACTGTGGGAAACCGGAGCACCTGGAGGAAACTCACACAGACACAGGGAAAACACACCACACTCCTCACAGACAGTCACCCGGAGGAAACCCACGCAGACACAGAGAGAACACACCACACTCCTCACAGACAGTCACCCGGAGCGGGAATCGAACCCACAACTCCCAGGCCCCTGGAGCCGTGTGGCTACGACACTACCTGTGCCGCTATTATTATTATTATTATTATTATTATTATTATTATTATTATTATTATTATTATGTAGCATAATGACACTTCATTGGTGATCATTTTAAAAATCAATCTATAGTTTGATCAGAGGAGGATGGGTCCCCTTTGTGAGTCTTGTGAGTTCCTCCCAAGGTTTCTTCCTCCAGCCTCGAGGGAGTCTTTCCTTGCCACTGTTGCCTTCAGCTGCTCGTGAAACTGTGAAGCTGCTTTGTGACAACGTCAGTTGTAAAAGGCGCTATACAAATAAATTTGATTTGATTTGATTTGATTTAAAATAACTGACATTTGGGACAGTATTAAACATTAATAAATGTTAAGGCAATGTCTCTGTTAATTGTTAACAAATCGTCATAATTATAACTAATATTGTACATACTGAATGCATTAAAATAATATGCACTTTTTAAAAAAGGGTTCAGCTAGGGTTCTTTACGTAAGGTGATGGCTCTTAGAACCATATGTTCTATAAAGGACTATTCTCATTCCCTTTCCTTGATGAAAAAAAGGTTAATATGGTAGCACTAATGCCTCTGTATAGGTTCTAATATTGTTACAAAGTCCAGCTTGTTACAACAGAAGAACCCTTTTTAGCACTGTATAGAACCATATACACCACATTCTCCATAAGTCTGAAGCACAATTTCAACTTGCATCTGGTTCTATATGGAACTTGTGGTTCTAAATACTGTGACCTTTACTGGAGAACCCTCTTTATTAAGAGTGTAGTTACCATGGTACAAGTATGTTAATTACACATTTGTAAAGGCAGTATTAGGTGTTCATCATACCACTAACACTAGATCTAGCATTAAGTAACTATGCCCGTTATCCTTATTCTCATTGGTTAATGCACTTAGATACAAGGTATAATCCTGTCATTCCTAACTATAGGGGCATGTACACTATAGTAAAGTAATAACTACTGTTTCTAGGATACGGCACTCTGCACTAACTGTAGGTGAATGCTTCATGTGGCGCAAACAAAAAAGAAGTAAAAATATAATTAAGCTTCAAACTTTAGGACAAAAGCAGAACAATGGCACCTCTCGGATGACCTCTGACCCTTGCCCGGAGCAATACATTCGCAGACACACACAAACACACGCGCAAGGACACACACGTTATTTTTCTTCATTTAACAATTTCCCTTTTTGCCTTTCATTGGAGGGAAAAAATATGCTCATGCCCTCAGACCTCAAAACAAACGCAATGCTGCGTCCAAGCCAGCGGGCGTACAGGTGCCACACACACACACACACACACAGAGAGAGAGAGGGAGAGAGAGAGAGAGAGAGAGAGAGAGAGAGAGAGAGAGAGAGAGAGAGAGAGAGAGAGAGGCAAGCCAGCAGGACTGAGAGTTGATGTTGTGCTTGAATGAGTTGAGTGTTTAAGAAATACATGCACAGATGGATGGGGGGTGAAAGCAGAAGATGTCGGCAAAAGCGAGGGAGGGGGGGGGTTGAGACTCTTTGCTTAAAAGTACAATTAAAACACCCGCAAGCCACATTACACTGAGGAATTCGGCCGAGGACTTTCAGGACAATGTTGTTGTGTAAGTCTGAGTCTCAGTCTGTCTCTCTGTCTCTCTCCCTCTCTCTCTCTCTCTCTCTCTCTCTCTCTCTCTCTCTCTCTCTCTCTCTCTCTCTCTCTCTCTCTCTCTCTCTCTCTCTCTCTCTCTCTCTCTCTCTCTCTCTCTCTCTCTCTCTCTCTCTCTCTCTCTCTCTCACTCACACACACACACACACACACACACACAAATACACATCCAAAAGCTCATGCGCAAGTCCACTCCACTCCCTAATCTTTAGAAAGTTAGTCAAGGCCAAAAATGTATTTATAATCTTGAATTATGGTTTTATTTCAAAACACTTCACAGTTAAGTGCAGCAATAGGACACACATTTGGAGAAGCCCTGTACAATTATTATTATTATTATTATTACTACAATAATAGTGATAGTGAGGAGTGTGGTGTGTTCTCCCTGTGTCTGCGTGGGTTTCCTCCGGGTGACTGTCTGTGAGGAGCGTGGTGTGTTTTCCCTGTGTCTGCGTGGGTTTCCTCCGGGTGCTCCGGTTTCCTCCCACAGTCCAAAAACACATGTTGGTAGGTGGATTGGCGACTCAAAAGTGTCCGTAGGTGTGAGTGTGTGAGTGAATGTGTGTGTGTGTTGCCCCGTGAAGGACTGCCGCCCCCTCCAGGGTGTATTCCCGTCTTGCGCCCAATGATTCCAGGTAGGCTCTGGACCCACCGCGACCCTGAACTGGATAAGGGTTACAGAGAATGAATGAATGAATGAATGAATGAATAATAGTGATAGCACTTTTTAAATTAAGTGAAAATCTTTGTTCAGTTCCCTTTATTAAAATATACAACCCCTGTAAACTTAGTGTATAGCCACAACAATCCAGTGGGTAGTAATTAAATGAGTACTAAGTGCATATTAATAAAATAAATTAAGTAAAGACACCATTTGTCCTTTATAATGTTTTTGCAATGTACTAGCGATCATTGTACCCTGAGTCTTATGAAAATAATAGCTAATGACTAACATTAATTGGCTGCTTATTAATACTTTATTACAAAGTAAGAACAATTACTGAAATACGCTCCAGTGTTATTTATAAGTCTGTAATACATCATTTATGTCTTCACAGAGTTAATGCTCAAGCGAGGGTAGGACATGAGGTTATAATATATACCAGTGCTGTGCATACGGTACCAGTCAAAAGTTTGGACACATCTTCTCATTAGTCGTTGGTGGAACAGGGCTGTTCACTGTAGTGTGTACTGTGTACCAGCCCCTACCTCTGCAACAACACAAGTTATGGTCTCAACACACAGTAAGAAGGTGAGCGGTTCTACAGATTAACTCTTGATGAGGCCACAGCTGTTCACTGAAAATCCTTCAGGGTGACGACCTCATGAAGCTGACCGAGAGAACGCAGGGAGTGTGTTCAAAAGCAATAGGAGGCTACTTTGTAGAATCTGAAGTTTAAAACATATCCTGATTTGTTTAACCCTTGTTTTGTTTACTATATAATTCCATATGAGTTCCTTCATAATTTTAATGTCTTCCACATTCATTTACAATGTAGAGAATAATAAAAAACTAAGAAATACCAATGAATGTGTCACGAATCACGGGGCGGACTGACGGAGACGGACGCACTCGCTAAAACACAGAATACTTTATTTTAAACCCAAAGAAAAAAGATTCTGACTAAACCTAAACAGAGGGAACTAGACAGACAGAGATAAACCTAGACAAAGGGAGCTAATACAGAGAGAGCTAATAGACTACAGACAGAAACCACAAAAATACACAAAGCACAGGAAAGGAAACACTAACAGACCAGAGAAACAAACTAGAGAGGCACAAGGAAGAAAACAGACAGAACAAACCGAATCGAGGGACAGACAGACTGGACTGAGCAACGAGAAGCAAACGAAGCAAAACAACGAGACTGGGAACTGGAATGAAAACAAGAACGACACAAAACGACAGGACTTGACTGGGAACATAGCAAAACAACACAACATGGCTTAGGAAACAAAGCGAATGACCGATACCAGGAAGTGACACACAGGAACTTAAATACTACATACAGACGAGACACACCTGAAACAGATAACGAGGGTTAAGGACAAGGATGCGGAACAAAGGCGGGACAAGGAGGAGACAAGGACAACAACAGACAGAGCCATGTGCTGAGAGAGCACATGGCAGGGAAAACAGATATGACAGGACGAGGGCGTGACAGAATGAGAAGATGTCCAAACTTTTGACTGGTTCTGTACGTTCACAAAATGTAGGAAATGGCCCAAAACAAAGGAGTGTGTGTCCAAACATTTGACTGGTACTGTACTTTACACAGAGTTTTGTTTTTCTTTTCATTTTCAACTAAATGTAGTTTGTTTGTTATTTGAATTGTTATCAATGTCATGACTAACATTTTTTAACTTTATAATTGTTATTTTTGTTATTATTTCAGATCAGATTTCAAAACCACAAACAGAAGACACAAATAATTGTGTAATCTCACACAGAGCCCCTTTTGTGGCTGAGAATCTGATAAAGAACGGACCTTTTGTTGTTCCTAAGTCCAAAACAAATTTCTCGGTCATATGAGACAGTGCTATTTCAGTCTTTCAGAGGCTTGTGCTGCCTTTAGAACCGAGTCTAATTTAGCGTCACCTAAACTCAGAGAAGCCTGGACTAGTTTGTGTTTTCCTTTTTACATTGCGCTGTTGTTTATATCAAAGTTATTGTATTAATACGTACATTAATTACCACAATCGCTGCTGCATCATCTTTGATTTGGAGTTACAGGGTGTAGTTCTGATGGGGACTAAAAGCAAATCTGCTTTTTCATCAGACCTTCCATTAGGGCTTGGAGTAGCAATTAACAGAGGATTTCGTAATTTTTCTTTTTCATAATAAATCACAAAAAAGAATATAAAAGTCACACGCAAATAATATTTCTAAGTGCAGAGCAACGTAGGGAAAGAAACCCACTTTAGCGTATCTCTGTCACGGCACTGGGGCCAAATTTGCATGCAAGTAGCATATGATATAGCCCCAAACACAGAGAGAGAGTGTGTGTGTGTGTGTGTTTATGGGCCCTCTGGAAATCAGGTTACCATGTGCACGGCCACATCAGACACGTCTAAGAGCAGTAATGCACCGTCTGTTACTAAGGGATACGTTCATTTTAGAAATGTTGTCTCGAGTGAGGCCACAGATTTATTTACTCCACCCGCAGATCAGCACCTGAAAATTCACCTTGAAATGCAGCAGCATGTGAATGTGTGTGAGATGTCTAGTATTCATCACGTTGTGGGGACCACTATCACGTCTTGTTAACCCTCTGAGGACAAACTACCACGTCCCCATGGTGTTAATCATAACATTTTAAGATGATGTGTTAAACTCATGGCAAGTCCCCACAAAATGAATGGAAGTTCATGGAACGTCCCCTTAAAGCATGAATACAAGACTGTGTGTGTGTTCGTGTGTAGGTAAATCGAGGTGTGTGTGTGTGTGTGTGTGTGTGTGTGTGTGTGTGTAAACCCTTTACCTTACATCAGCCCTGTGAAAACATCCCCTCACACCTCGGCTTGCTGTAATACAGCCCCCAGAACTGTACTCTATTCCTGCTCTACCACAACCTGTCCGAGGTTACTGACCCCAGACCAGCGCTCACAGCAGTTTTTAAGAAGATCCTGCAAGGAAAAGGGTCCACATTTAATACCCAGAGTCTGGAGGTGAAGGGTGGGATCGTGTTAAGCGACGGCACATCATGGCAACCACAGGAAAAAGTGGGTCAAGTAAAAGTAAACAGACCAGGTGCGTCCATTTAAGCTCTCCATCCCATTTCTGACTTTGAATGGAATATTGATGGGTGCTAAAGCCGCTATAACACACTATGCAGCGTAGAGATAAGAAAAAAAACTTTAATTTAATTTCATTTTAAGGTTAATTCGGAGCATTTCTGTTGGTGCATGTATCACAGAATGTTAACACAACACAGGAAACCAGCAGATCTGAGCACAGTGGTAGACTTTAAAGAGTCTGGGTGTTATCCTTGATGAGGAAATGTCCTGGGCTCTTTACACCCTGGAGGGGGCGCCAGTCCTTCACAGGGCAACACAAACACACACACACACACACACATTCACACCTACGGACACTTTTAAGTCGCCAATCCATCAACCAATGTGTGTTTTTGGACTGTGGGAGGAAACCGGAGCACCCGGAGGAAACCCACGCAGACACAGGGAGAACACACCACACTCCTCACAGACAGTCACCCGGAGGAAACCCACACAGACACAGGGAGAACACACCACACTCCTCACAGACAGTCACCCGGAGGAAACCCACGCAGACACAGGGAGAACACACCACACTCCTCACAGACAGTCACCCGGAGGAAACCCACACAGACACAGGGAGAACACACCACACTCCTCACAGACAGTCACCCGGAGGAAACCCACGCAGACACAGGGAGAACACACCACACTCCTCACAGACAGTCACCCGGAGGAAACCCACGCAGACACAGGGAGAACACACCACACTCCTCACAGACAGTCACCCGGAGGAAACCCACGCAGACACAGGGAGAACACACCACACTCCTCACAGACAGTCACCCGGAGGAAACCCACGCAGACACAGAGAGAACACACCACACTCCTCACAGACAGTCACCCGGAGGAAACCCACACAGACACAGGGAGAACACACCACACTCCTCACAGACAGTCACCCGGAGGAAACCCACGCAGACACAGGGAGAACACACCACACTCCTCACAGACAGTCACCCGAAGGAAACCCACGCAGACACAGGGAGAACACACCACACTCCTCACAGACAGTCACCCGGAGGAAACCCACACAGACACAGGGAGAACACACCACACTCCTCACAGACAGTCACCCGGAGGAAACCCACGCAGACACAGGGAGAACACACCACACTCCTCACAGACAGTCACCCGGAGGAAACTCACGCAGACACAGGGAGAACACATCACACTCCTCACAGACTGTCCTGGAATCGAACCCAAAACCTCCTGGCCCCTGGAGCTGTGAGACTGCGACACCTACCTGCTGCACCACCGTGCCACCCCTAGAGTATATATTGTAGATGTGATATTTACAATGACACAAACATCAGGATGGCCTCATGCCGACAAAAACAACAAACAAACACCCCTCCTAACTGACCCACAGACAACTCGAACTTACCTAAGTGACAACAAAAGGAAACAAAAGACAATGGTTTACCTCACTCCCTAGGAATACACAAAAACACACACAAAACCCACTCCCAAAACAGACCACAACCAACACTACTCTGAAAGATAGAGCAGTCTGTTCAGTACAGTGTCCCTGTCACTGCACTCAGGCATTGGGATTTTCAGAACTGTTCTTCGCTGACATTAAAAGGGGACCATTTTTTTGGTTTCGTGGAGATTGCGGTTATGAAAAAAGATGCTTTAGCCTTTGCAGCTGCCTTTTCATTAACAGGAGCCATAAGGTCACTCCGGAGAACATTGTTATCTGCATCGGCCGAGTGGTGTGTTTAACAGCATGTGAAAATATGGGTGTTGAGATCACATGGAGTCCAGTGGATGTGGTGGGGGGTGGGGTCAGGGTATTTGTATTATTTTACACAAAAGACTCAAGCAATTGATAATAACACTATCTGAGGAGGCTAGAAATCACCTTGTGTGTTTTGATCGGCTCCAATTATGAAAAGAGGTAAACACCCCCTGTGAGAAAGTGAGAAAGTCTGAAGCAGGTCCATTTCACACATTTGGTCAGAACCTTCTCTCGCAGTGTCTCTCACTCTCTCACATTCAAAACTTGCCATACTTTTATTACAGATAGTGAGAGAATGTATATGGGTGTCAGTGTGTGTGTGTGTGTGTGTATGATCCTCCAGCTCCTGATGGAGGTGATAGCGGTAATTGGGGTGGGCCGATAGCCCCGCCCCCTCTCCGCTTCTTTTTCCGGTATCTCTCTCTCCCTCTCTGTCTTTCTCTCCGCTGCAGGCAGAAAAACAGAGGCCTGCCCCGAAAACAGTGAGATAAAGAAAGAAAGTAATACTCCTCCATTCTCCACAGCGCCTTTCATCATTATTCAAAAATGGGTTTTTTAATGCAGCGAGGGGCTCCAATCATGTCAGGGTCTGGCCGGATCTGATGCTATCATAATTACAATTAGATTACATTACTGCAATCAGGGAAAGGGGGGTGGGGGGGTATCGTTAAGAGAAAGAATATAAATTGCTTTAGTTTTACAAGTACTGAGCAAGCAGAAATGAGAATTAATCTCCATTTAAACATCTTCTCTCTCTCTCTCTCTCTCTCTCTCTCTCTCTCTCTCTCTCTCTCTCTCTCTCTCTCTCTCTCTCTCTCTCTCTCATACACACACACACTCTTGGAGAACTGCAAAGCAGGCTACTTTCTTCTTGGCCATCAGTGTGAATTAAGCCAGAAGAGGGATTTTTTTTTCTTGGGAGCGAACGTATAACTTTGGTGATATTAGTTTTAGTGGTGGGAGCACTCTCAGGCCTCGTCTGATAGCCAGCGACTTCAAGAGAATTCATTACAGTTTTCAATAAGTCGGGTGGGTGTCTCTCTCCCACTCTCCCTCTCTTTCTCTCTCTCTCTCTGTCTCCCCCTCTTCCCACTCTCTCTCCTGATCTGTAAAAAACACATGAAAATCAAAGCAAACCTACAATAGCATTTGTTTGTTTGTTTGTTTGTTCATTCATTCATCCATCCATTCATTCATGTTCTGTTACAGCTACATCCTGGGTCCAGGGCAGAAGTGGGTTTTCGGAGTCTATCCGAAATCTTTGTGCACAGTGAAGGGACACACACTGTACCTGACACCAGTCGATATCACAGCTTCACACACTCACCAAGTCACTCACACTAACACCTGGGGACAACGCCACACACTCACCCAGTCACTCACACATACACCCGTAGACAATGCCACATACACACTCACCCAGTCACTCACACTTACACCTGTGGAAAACGCCACACACTCACACAGTCACTCACACTTACACCTGTGGAAAACGCCACACACTCACCCAGTCACTCACACTTACACCCGGGGACAACGCCACACACGCACCCAGTCACTCACACTTACACCCGTAGACAATGCCACACACTCACACAGTCACTCACACTTACACCCGTAGACAATGCCACACACTCACACAGTCACTCACACTTACACCCTGGGACAACGCCACACACTCACCCAGTCACTCACACTTACACCCGTGGACAATGCCACACACTCACCCAGTCACTCACACTTACACCCGTAGACAATGCAACACACTCACACAGTCACTCACACTTACACCCGTGGACAATGCCACACACTCACCCAGTCACTCACACTTACACCCGTAGACAATGCAACACACTCACACAGTCACTCACACTTACACCTGTGGACAACGCCACATACTCACCCAGTCACTCACACTTACACCCGTGGACAACGCCACACACTCACCCAGTCACTCACACTTACACCTGTGGACAACGCCACATACTCACCCAGTCACTCACACTTACACCCGTAGACAATGCAACACACTCACACAGTCACTCACACTTACACCTGTGGACAACGCCACATACTCACCCAGTCACTCACACTTACACCCGTGGACAACGCCACACACTCACCCAGTCACTCACACTTACACCTGTGGACAACGCCACATACTCACCCAGTCACTCACACTTACACCCGGGGACAATGCAACACACTCACACAGTCACTCATACTTACACCTGTGGACAATGCCACACACTCACATAGTCACTCACACTTACACCTGTGGACAACGCCACATACTCACCCAGTCACTCACACTTACACCCGTAGACAATGCAACACACTCACACAGTCACTCACACTTACACCTGTGGACAACGCCACATACTCACCCAGTCACTCACACTTACACCCGTGGACAACGCCACACACTCACCCAGTCACTCACACTTACACCTGTGGACAACGCCACATACTCACCCAGTCACTCACACTTACACCCGTAGACAATGCAACACACTCACCCAGTCACTCACACTTACACCCGTGGACAATGCAACACACTCACCCAGTCACTCACACTTACACCTGTGGACAATGCCACACACTCACCCAGTCACTCACACTTACACCCGTAGACAATGCAACACACTCACACAGTCACTCACACTTACACCTGTGGACAACGCCACATACTCACCCAGTCACTCACACTTACACCCGTGGACAACGCCACACACTCACCCAGTCACTCACACTTACACCCGTAGACAATGCCACACACTCACACAGTCACTCACACTTACACCTGTGGACAATGCCACAAACTCACCCAGTCACTCACACTTACACCCGTGGACAATACCACACACTCACCCAGTCACTCACACTTACACCTGTGGACAATGCCACACACTCACCCAGTCACTCACACTTACACCCGTAGACAATGCCACACACTCACCCAGTCACTCACACTTACACCTGTGGACAATGCCACACACTCACCCAGTCACTCACACTTACACCTATGGACAACGTCACACACTCACCCAGTCACTCACGCTTACACCTGTGGACAACATCACACACTCACCCAGTCACTCACGCTTACACCTGGGGACAATGCCACACACTCACCCAGTCACTCACGCTTACACCCGGGGACAACGCCACACACTCACCCAGTCACTCACACTTACACCCGTAGACAATGCCACACACTCACACAGTCACTCACACTTACACCCGTGGACAATGCCACACACTCACCCAGTCACTCACACTTACACCCGTGGACAATACCACACACTCACCCAGTCACTCACACTTACACCCGTGGACAATGCCACACACTCACCCAGTCACTCACACTTACACCCGTAGACAATGCCACACACTCACCCAGTCACTCACACTTACACCTGTGGACAATGCCACACACTCACCCAGTCACTCACACTTACACCTGTGGACAACGTCACACACTCACCCAGTCACTCACGCTTACACCTGTGGACAACATCACACACTCACCCAGTCACTCACGCTTACACCTGGGGACAATGCCACACACTCACCCAGTCACTCACAATTACACCTGTGGACAACACCACACACTCACCCAGTCACTCACACTTACACCTGTGGACAATGTCACACACTCACCCAGTCACTCACACTTACACCTGTGGACAACTTCACACACTCACCCAGTCACTCACACTTACACCTGTGGACAACGCCACACACTCACCCAGTCACTCACACTTACACCCGTGGACAATGCCACACACTCACCCAGTCACTCACACTTACACCCGTAGACAATGCCACACACTCACCCAGTCACTCACACTTATATCGGTGGAAAATGCCACACACTCACCCAGTCACTCACACTTACACCTGTGGACAATGCCACACACTCACCCAGTCACTCACACTTACACCTGTGGACAACGTCACACACTCACCCAGTCACTCACGCTTACACCTGTGGACAACATCACACACTCACCCAGTCACTCACGCTTACACCTGGGGACAATGCCACACACTCACCCAGTCACTCACGCTTACACCTGGGGACAACGCCACACACTCACCCAGTCACTCACAATTACACCTGTGGACAACACCACACACTCACCCAGTCACTCACACTTACACCTGTGGACAATGTCACACACTCACCCAGTCACTCACACTTACACCTGTGGACAACTTCACACACTCACCCAGTCACTCACACTTACACCTGTGGACAACGCTACACACTCACCCAGTCACTCACACTTACACCCGTGGACAATGCCACACACTCACCCAGTCACTCACACTTACACCCGTAGACAATGCCACACACTCACCCAGTCACTCACACTTATACCGGTGGAAAATGCCACACACTCACCCAGTCACTCACACTTACACCTGTGGACAATGCTACACACTCACCCAGTCACTCACACTTACACCTGTGGACAACGTCACACACTCACCCAGTCACTCACGCTTACACCTGTGGACAACGTCACACACTCACACAGTCACTCACGCTTACACCTGGGGACAACGCCACACACTCACCCAGTCACTCACGCTTACACCTGGGGACAACGCCACACACTCACCCAGTCACTCACAATTACACCTGTGGACAACGCCACACACTCACCCAGTCACTCACACTTACACCTGTGGACAATGTCACACACTCACCCAGTCACTCACACTTACACCTGTGGACAACTTCACACACTCACCCAGTCACTCACACTTACACCTGTGTACAACGCCACACACTCACCCAGTCACTCACCCTTACATCTGTGGACAACGTCACACACTCACCCAGTCACTCACACTTACACCTGTGGACAACGCCACACACTCACCCAGTCACTCACACTTACACCTGTGGAAAACGCCACACACTCACCCAGTCACTCACACTTACACCTGTGGACAATGCCACACACTCACCCAGTCGCTCACACTTACACCTGGGGACAACGCCACACACTCACCCAGTCACTCACACTTACACCTGTGGACAATGCCACACACTCACCCAGTCACTCACACTTACACCTGGGGACAATGCCACACACTCACACAGTCACTCACACTCACACCTGGGGACAATGCCACACACTCACATAGTCACTCACACTTACACCTGTGGACAATGTCACACACTCACCCAGTCACTCACACTTACACCTGGGGACAATGCCACACACTCACACAGTCACTCACACTTACACCTGTGGACAATGCCACACACTCACACAGTCACTCACACTTACACCTGTGGACAATGCCACACACTCACACAGTCACTCACACTTACACCTGGGGACAACGTCACACACTCACCCAGTCACTCACACTTACACCTGGGGACAATGCCACACACTCACCCAGTCACTCACACTTACACCTGGGGACAATGCCACACACTCACCCAGTCACTCATACTAACACCTGGGGACAACGCCACACACTCACCCAGTCACTCACACTTACACCCGTGGACAACGTCACACACTCACCCAGTCACTCACACTTACACCTGTGGAAAACGCCACACACTCACACAGTCACTCACACTTACACCTGTGGAAAACGCCACACACTCACCCAGTCACTCACACTTACACCCGGGGACAACGCCACACACTCACCCAGTCACTCACACTTACACCCGTAGACAATGCCACACACTCACACAGTCACTAACACTTACACCCGTAGACAATGCCACACACTCACACAGTCACTCACACTTACACCCGGGGACAACGCCACACACTCACCCAGTCACTCACACTTACACCCGTGGACAATGCCACACACTCACCCAGTCACTCACACTTACACCCGTAGACAATGCAACACACTCACACAGTCACTCACACTTACACCTGTGGACAACGCCACATACTCACCCAGTCACTCACACTTACACCCGTGGACAACGCCACACACTCACCCAGTCACTCACACTTACACCTGTGGACAACGCCACATACTCACCCAGTCACTCACACTTACACCCGTAGACAATGCAACACACTCACACAGTCACTCACACTTACACCTGTGGACAACGCCACATACTCACCCAGTCACTCACACTTACACCCGTGGACAACGCCACACACTCACCCAGTCACTCACACTTACACCTGTGGACAACGCCACATACTCACCCAGTCACTCACACTTACACCCGGGGACAATGCAACACACTCACACAGTCACTCATACTTACACCTGTGGACAATGCCACACACTCACATAGTCACTCACACTTACACCTGTGGACAACGCCACATACTCACCCAGTCACTCACACTTACACCCGTAGACAATGCAACACACTCACACAGTCACTCACACTTACACCTGTGGACAACGCCACATACTCACCCAGTCACTCACACTTACACCCGTGGACAACGCCACACACTCACCCAGTCACTCACACTTACACCTGTGGACAACGCCACATACTCACCCAGTCACTCACACTTACACCCGTAGACAATGCAACACACTCACCCAGTCACTCACACTTACACCCGTGGACAATGCAACACACTCACCCAGTCACTCACACTTACACCTGTGGACAACGCTACACACTCACCCAGTCACTCACACTTACACCCGTGGACAATGCCACACACTCACCCAGTCACTCACACTTACACCCGTAGACAATGCCACACACTCACCCAGTCACTCACACTTATACCGGTGGAAAATGCCACACACTCACCCAGTCACTCACACTTACACCTGTGGACAATGCTACACACTCACCCAGTCACTCACACTTACACCTGTGGACAACGTCACACACTCACCCAGTCACTCACGCTTACACCTGTGGACAACGTCACACACTCACCCAGTCACTCACGCTTACACCTGGGGACAACGCCACACACTCACCCAGTCACTCACGCTTACACCTGGGGACAACGCCACACACTCACCCAGTCACTCACAATTACACCTGTGGACAACGCCACACACTCACCCAGTCACTCACACTTACACCTGTGGACAATGTCACACACTCACCCAGTCACTCACACTTACACCTGTGGACAACTTCACACACTCACCCAGTCACTCACAATTACACCTGTGTACAACGCCACACACTCACCCAGTCACTCACCCTTACACCTGTGGACAACGTCACACACTCACCCAGTCACTCACACTTACACCTGTGGACAACGCCACACACTCACCCAGTCACTCACACTTACACCTGTGGAAAACGCCACACACTCACCCAGTCACTCACACTTACACCTGTGGACAATGCCACACACTCACCCAGTCGCTCACACTTACACCTGGGGACAACGCCACACACTCACCCAGTCACTCACACTTACACCTGTGGACAATGCCACACACTCACCCAGTCACTCACACTTACACCTGGGGACAATGCCACACACTCACACAGTCACTCACACTCACACCTGGGGACAATGCCACACACTCACATAGTCACTCACACTTACACCTGTGGACAATGTCACACACTCACCCAGTCACTCACACTTACACCTGGGGACAATGCCACACACTCACACAGTCACTCACACTTACACCTGGGGACAATGCCACACACTCACACAGTCACTCACACTTACACCTGTGGACAATGCCACACACTCACACAGTCACTCACACTTACACCTGTGGACAATGCCACACACTCACACAGTCACTCACACTTACACCTGGGGACAACGTCACACACTCACCCAGTCACTCACACTTACACCTGGGGACAATGCCACACACTCACCCAGTCACTCACACTTACACCTGGGGACAATGCCACACACTCACCCAGTCACTCATACTAACACCTGGGGACAACGCCACACACTCACCCAGTCACTCACACTTACACCCGTGGACAACGTCACACACTCACCCAGTCACTCACACTTACACCTGTGGACAACATCAAACACTCACCCAGTCACTCACACTTACACCTGTGGACAACATCACACACTCACCCAGTCACTCACACTTACACCTGTGGACAACATCAAACACTCACCCAGTCACTCACACTTACACCTGTGGACAACATCACACACTCACCCAGTCACTCACACTTACACCTGTGGACAATGCCACACACTCACACAATCACTCACACTTACACCTGTGGACAATGCCACACACTCACCCAGTCACTCACACTTACACCTGTGGACAACGTGACACACTCACCCAGTCACTCATGCTTACACCTGTGGACAACGTCACACACTCACCCAGTCACTCACGCTTACACCTGGGGACAACGCCACACACTCACCCAGTCACTCACGCTTACACCTGGGGACAACGCCACACACTCACCCAGTCACTCACAATTACACCTGTGGACAACGCCACACACTCACCCAGTCACTCACACTTACACCTGTGGACAATGTCACACACTCACCCAGTCACTCACACTTACACCTGTGGACAACTTCACACACTCACCCAGTCACTCACACTTACACCTGTGTACAACGCCACACACTCACCCAGTCACTCACCCTTACACCTGTGGACAACGTCACACACTCACCCAGTCACTCACACTTACACCTGTGGACAACGCCACACACTCACCCAGTCACTCACACTTACACCTGTGGAAAACGCCACACACTCACCCAGTCACTCACACTTACACCTGTGGACAATGCCACACACTCACCCAGTCGCTCACACTTACACCTGGGGACAACGCCACACACTCACCCAGTCACTCACACTTACACCTGTGGACAACGCCACACACTCACCCAGTCACTCACACTTACACCTGGGGACAATGCCACACACTCACACAGTCACTCACACTCACACCTGTGGACAATGCCACACACTCACATAGTCACTCACACTTACACCTGTGGACAATGTCACACACTCACCCAGTCACTCACACTTACACCTGGGGACAATGCCACACACTCACACAGTCACTCACACTTACACCTGGGGACAATGCCACACACTCACCCAGTCACTCATACTAACACCTGGGGACAACGCCACACACTCACCCAGTCACTCACACTTACACCCGTGGACAACGTCACACACTCACCCAGTCACTCACACTTACACCTGTGGAAAACGCCACACACTCACACAGTCACTCACACTTACACCTGTGGAAAACGCCACACACTCACCCAGTCACTCACACTTACACCCGGGGACAACGCCACACACTCACACAGTCACTCACACTTACACCCGTAGACAATGCCACACACTCACACAGTCACTCACACTTACACCCGTAGACAATGCCACACACTCACACAGTCACTCACACTTACACCCGGGGACAACGCCACACACTCACCCAGTCACTCACACTTACACCCGTGGACAATGCCACACACTCACCCAGTCACTCACACTTACACCCGTAGACAATGCAACACACTCACACAGTCACTCACACTTACACCTGTGGACAACGCCACATACTCACCCAGTCACTCACACTTACACCCGTGGACAACGCCACACACTCACCCAGTCACTCACACTTACACCTGTGGACAACGCCACATACTCACCCAGTCACTCACACTTACACCCGTAGACAATGCAACACACTCACACAGTCACTCACACTTACACCTGTGGACAACGCCACATACTCACCCAGTCACTCACACTTACACCCGTGGACAACGCCACACACTCACCCAGTCACTCACACTTACACCTGTGGACAACGCCACATACTCACCCAGTCACTCACACTTACACCCGGGGACAATGCAACACACTCACACAGTCACTCATACTTACACCTGTGGACAATGCCACACACTCACATAGTCACTCACACTTACACCTGTGGACAACGCCACATACTCACCCAGTCACTCACACTTACACCCGTAGACAATGCAACACACTCACACAGTCACTCACACTTACACCTGTGGACAACGCCACATACTCACCCAGTCACTCACACTTACACCCGTGGACAACGCCACACACTCACCCAGTCACTCACACTTACACCTGTGGACAACGCCACATACTCACCCAGTCACTCACACTTACACCCGTAGACAATGCAACACACTCACCCAGTCACTCACACTTACACCCGTGGACAATGCAACACACTCACCCAGTCACTCACACTTACACCTGTGGACAACGCTACACACTCACCCAGTCACTCACACTTACACCCGTGGACAATGCCACACACTCACCCAGTCACTCACACTTACACCCGTAGACAATGCCACACACTCACCCAGTCACTCACACTTATACCGGTGGAAAATGCCACACACTCACCCAGTCACTCACACTTACACCTGTGGACAATGCTACACACTCACCCAGTCACTCACACTTACACCTGTGGACAACGTCACACACTCACCCAGTCACTCACGCTTACACCTGTGGACAACGTCACACACTCACCCAGTCACTCACGCTTACACCTGGGGACAACGCCACACACTCACCCAGTCACTCACGCTTACACCTGGGGACAACGCCACACACTCACCCAGTCACTCACAATTACACCTGTGGACAACGCCACACACTCACCCAGTCACTCACACTTACACCTGTGGACAATGTCACACACTCACCCAGTCACTCACACTTACACCTGTGGACAACTTCACACACTCACCCAGTCACTCACACTTACACCTGTGTACAACGCCACACACTCACCCAGTCACTCACCCTTACACCTGTGGACAACGTCACACACTCACCCAGTCACTCACACTTACACCTGTGGACAACGCCACACACTCACCCAGTCACTCACACTTACACCTGTGGAAAACGCCACACACTCACCCAGTCACTCACACTTACACCTGTGGACAATGCCACACACTCACCCAGTCGCTCACACTTACACCTGGGGACAACGCCACACACTCACCCAGTCACTCACACTTACACCTGTGGACAATGCCACACACTCACCCAGTCACTCACACTTACACCTGGGGACAATGCCACACACTCACACAGTCACTCACACTCACACCTGGGGACAATGCCACACACTCACATAGTCACTCACACTTACACCTGTGGACAATGTCACACACTCACCCAGTCACTCACACTTACACCTGGGGACAATGCCACACACTCACACAGTCACTCACACTTACACCTGGGGACAATGCCACACACTCACACAGTCACTCACACTTACACCTGTGGACAATGCCACACACTCACACAGTCACTCACACTTACACCTGTGGACAATGCCACACACTCACACAGTCACTCACACTTACACCTGGGGACAACGTCACACACTCACCCAGTCACTCACACTTACACCTGGGGACAATGCCACACACTCACCCAGTCACTCACACTTACACCTGGGGACAATGCCACACACTCACCCAGTCACTCATACTAACACCTGGGGACAACGCCACACACTCACCCAGTCACTCACACTTACACCCGTGGACAACGTCACACACTCACCCAGTCACTCACACTTACACCTGTGGACAACATCAAACACTCACCCAGTCACTCACACTTACACCTGTGGACAACATCACACACTCACCCAGTCACTCACACTTACACCTGTGGACAACATCAAACACTCACCCAGTCACTCACACTTACACCTGTGGACAACATCACACACTCACCCAGTCACTCACACTTACACCTGTGGACAATGCCACACACTCACACAATCACTCACACTTACACCTGTGGACAATGCCACACACTCACCCAGTCACTCACACTTACACCTGTGGACAACGTCACACACTCACCCAGTCACTCACGCTTACACCTGTGGACAACGTCACACACTCACCCAGTCACTCACGCTTACACCTGGGGACAACGCCACACACTCACCCAGTCACTCACGCTTACACCTGGGGACAACGCCACACACTCACCCAGTCACTCACAATTACACCTGTGGACAACGCCACACACTCACCCAGTCACTCACACTTACACCTGTGGACAATGTCACACACTCACCCAGTCACTCACACTTACACCTGTGGACAACTTCACACACTCACCCAGTCACTCACACTTACACCTGTGTACAACGCCACACACTCACCCAGTCACTCACCCTTACACCTGTGGACAACGCCACATACTCACCCAGTCACTCACACTTACACCCGTAGACAATGCAACACACTCACACAGTCACTCACACTTACACCTGTGGACAACGCCACATACTCACCCAGTCACTCACACTTACACCCGTGGACAACGCCACACACTCACCCAGTCACTCACACTTACACCTGTGGACAACGCCACATACTCACCCAGTCACTCACACTTACACCCGTAGACAATGCAACACACTCACCCAGTCACTCACACTTACACCCGTGGACAATGCAACACACTCACCCAGTCACTCACACTTACACCTGTGGACAACGCTACACACTCACCCAGTCACTCACACTTACACCCGTGGACAATGCCACACACTCACCCAGTCACTCACACTTACACCCGTAGACAATGCCACACACTCACCCAGTCACTCACACTTATACCGGTGGAAAATGCCACACACTCACCCAGTCACTCACACTTACACCTGTGGACAATGCTACACACTCACCCAGTCACTCACACTTACACCTGTGGACAACGTCACACACTCACCCAGTCACTCACGCTTACACCTGTGGACAACGTCACACACTCACCCAGTCACTCACGCTTACACCTGGGGACAACGCCACACACTCACCCAGTCACTCACGCTTACACCTGGGGACAACGCCACACACTCACCCAGTCACTCACAATTACACCTGTGGACAACGCCACACACTCACCCAGTCACTCACACTTACACCTGTGGACAATGTCACACACTCACCCAGTCACTCACACTTACACCTGTGGACAACTTCACACACTCACCCAGTCACTCACACTTACACCTGTGTACAACGCCACACACTCACCCAGTCACTCACCCTTACACCTGTGGACAACGTCACACACTCACCCAGTCACTCACACTTACACCTGTGGACAACGCCACACACTCACCCAGTCACTCACACTTACACCTGTGGAAAACGCCACACACTCACCCAGTCACTCACACTTACACCTGTGGACAATGCCACACACTCACCCAGTCGCTCACACTTACACCTGGGGACAACGCCACACACTCACCCAGTCACTCACACTTACACCTGTGGACAATGCCACACACTCACCCAGTCACTCACACTTACACCTGGGGACAATGCCACACACTCACACAGTCACTCACACTCACACCTGGGGACAATGCCACACACTCACATAGTCACTCACACTTACACCTGTGGACAATGTCACACACTCACCCAGTCACTCACACTTACACCTGGGGACAATGCCACACACTCACACAGTCACTCACACTTACACCTGGGGACAATGCCACACACTCACACAGTCACTCACACTTACACCTGTGGACAATGCCACACACTCACACAGTCACTCACACTTACACCTGTGGACAATGCCACACACTCACACAGTCACTCACACTTACACCTGGGGACAACGTCACACACTCACCCAGTCACTCACACTTACACCTGGGGACAATGCCACACACTCACCCAGTCACTCACACTTACACCTGGGGACAATGCCACACACTCACCCAGTCACTCATACTAACACCTGGGGACAACGCCACACACTCACCCAGTCACTCACACTTACACCCGTGGACAACGTCACACACTCACCCAGTCACTCACACTTACACCTGTGGACAACATCAAACACTCACCCAGTCACTCACACTTACACCTGTGGACAACATCACACACTCACCCAGTCACTCACACTTACACCTGTGGACAACATCAAACACTCACCCAGTCACTCACACTTACACCTGTGGACAACATCACACACTCACCCAGTCACTCACACTTACACCTGTGGACAATGCCACACACTCACACAATCACTCACACTTACACCTGTGGACAATGCCACACACTCACCCAGTCACTCACACTTACACCTGTGGACAACGTCACACACTCACCCAGTCACTCACGCTTACACCTGTGGACAACGTCACACACTCACCCAGTCACTCACGCTTACACCTGGGGACAACGCCACACACTCACCCAGTCACTCACGCTTACACCTGGGGACAACGCCACACACTCACCCAGTCACTCACAATTACACCTGTGGACAACGCCACACACTCACCCAGTCACTCACACTTACACCTGTGGACAATGTCACACACTCACCCAGTCACTCACACTTACACCTGTGGACAACTTCACACACTCACCCAGTCACTCACACTTACACCTGTGTACAACGCCACACACTCACCCAGTCACTCACCCTTACACCTGTGGACAACGTCACACACTCACCCAGTCACTCACACTTACACCTGTGGACAACGCCACACACTCACCCAGTCACTCACACTTACACCTGTGGAAAACGCCACACACTCACCCAGTCACTCACACTTACACCTGTGGACAACGCCACACACTCACCCAGTCGCTCACACTTACACCTGGGGACAACGCCACACACTCACCCAGTCACTCACACTTACACCTGTGGACAATGCCACACACTCACCCAGTCACTCACACTTACACCTGGGGACAATGCCACACACTCACACAGTCACTCACACTCACACCTGGGGACAATGCCACACACTCACATAGTCACTCACACTTACACCTGTGGACAATGTCACACACTCACCCAGTCACTCACACTTACACCTGGGGACAATGCCACACACTCACACAGTCACTCACACTTACACCTGGGGACAATGCCACACACTCACACAGTCACTCACACTTACACCTGTGGACAATGCCACACACTCACACAGTCACTCACACTTACACCTGTGGACAATGCCACACACTCACACAGTCACTCACACTTACACCTGGGGACAACGTCACACACTCACCCAGTCACTCACACTTACACCTGGGGACAATGCCACACACTCACCCAGTCACTCACACTTACACCTGGGGACAATGCCACACACTCACCCAGTCACTCATACTAACACCTGGGGACAACGCCACACACTCACCCAGTCACTCACACTTACACCCGTGGACAACGTCACACACTCACCCAGTCACTCACACTTACACCTGTGGACAACATCAAACACTCACCCAGTCACTCACACTTACACCTGTGGACAACATCACACACTCACCCAGTCACTCACACTTACACCTGTGGACAATGCCACACACTCACACAATCACTCACACTTACACCTGTGGACAATGCCACACACTCACACAGTCACTCACACTTACACCTGTGGACAATGCCACACACTCACACAGTAACTCACACTTACACCTGGGGACAACATCACACACTCACACAGTCACTCACACTTACACCTGGGGACAACGTCACACACTCACACAATCACTCACACTTACACCTGTGGACAATGCCACACACTCACACAGTCACTCACACTTACACCTGTGGACAATGCCACACACTCACACAGTCACTCACACTTACACCTGTGGACAATGCCACACACTCACACAGTAACTCACACTTACACCTGTGGACAATGCCACACACTCACACAGTCATATTGCAGTGCTGCCCTTAATTCATTTTCACATTTCAGTTGGAAACTTAAAGGTTAAATTCTTCAACCATCCAGTAAAATGTTATTAAATCTGATCTCTCTCTCTCTCTCTCTCTCTCTCTCTCTCTCTCTCTCTCTCTCTCTCTCTCTCTCTCTCGTACATAAATCATATGAACTGAGCTCTCCCATTGGTCAGGCCTTCAGGAGATGAACTGAAGGCCTAGTGTGATCAGAAGGCCGATGTCAGATGATTAGTTCCACTCCTGCTCCTTCCAAAGATTTTGTTTTCTGCACAGGAAACAAACCCACAGGTTTTCTACCCCTCTAACCAAGAAGGCATCAAGCCTGGTGAGGTTACGCTCATGTGCAGCTGCTCCAGGGTGTCCTCTCTGGTCTCTTGATTCCCCATGGAGCTTATACAAGAACAGATGTGTGCACAGTGAGTGATCAATCTTATAAGAGGTGTCTACAAAAGTTTGAGCACTGAGGAGAACACGGAGAAGAACACGGAGAAAAGACCTCGATGCGGCGCTGCTGAGGATGTCCTCTAACAGGCTGGGACAGGTTGGCAGGAATTTGCTGATTACAATTTTTGGTTCCTCCAGTTTCTCCCTCTTCCCCTCCTCTTTGGAGAAGCAGTGTGAGATTAATGTCTCTCTCTGTAAATTACACAGCGTCTGCTCATTTATCAGCGCAGAACGCTCGGCTTAAGCGGAGTTTAGAGCACTGTACATGAGCTTTGTGTTTGTGCTAGAATCTCCAAGACGTTCTATGGCAGGAGGACGATCAGCGTATAACAAAACGGGGATGAAGAAAGCCTCCAAAATATTAATTTAATTCGGATACAGTGAGATGTGTCATGAACCTTATGTCTCTTAATGTTGGGTGGTTTGTCAGTTGACAGTTGAAGACTACGTCTGTCCAAGTCTTCAAAGATCATCTTGGAAACTGCTTTTTTTAAGGTCTGCCTCTTAACAGTTATTAACTGTTTGTAAATAGATAATTAATCATTAACAAGCAGGTAATAGTTACTTAGTTAAGATTAACATATTATTTGTAAGAGTGCTTATAAACGTGTTATAAATCTATTTATACATTGTGTTAAATACCGGCAACTGAACAGACATTCAGAGTAACCACTTTACTACACTTTTGTTTGTTTGTTTGTTTGTTTTGTTTTGTTTTTTGGAAGCTGCAAGGCATATTAACCATTACTGTAGATATCAAGGAGCATAGTTTCTCTTATTATCATGTCATAAATAATGACTTACCCTTAGGAAGTGCTCTAGTTCATAGGAAGTATACAAACCTGGTCACTATTTATATTCATATTTCATAGTGACTTATGATCAACATTAGACCCAGATGTAATCCTACTATGCACATGAATTGCATATACATTCATTTATTAGCAATAACTACCACATTAGACAGTCTGGATATAAGTGTTTTATAACATGGTTATACTCTAGGGTCAACATGCCGTTTAAAGGTCTGTTTGCGGCCGGATATAACGATGTATCAGTTAATAAACTATTAAAATACATTAAATAAATGCACTGTATTTTACACATTTGTAAGTGCTTACAACTAATATGTTACTATTAAATAAGTAATGGTTAATTCCTTGTTAATAGTTAATTAACTGCCTGCTAAAAGTTAATTAATTGTTAAGAAGCGGACCTTATTATCACAGCAAATAGGTGAGTAATGTTTATATATTTGAGACACACTGCTACATCTTGGTGTTGTGTGAAAACAAGTCCCTATCTGTGTGTGTGTGTGTGTGTGTGTGTGTGTGTGTGTGTGTGTGTGTGTGTGTGTTCTGTGACCTTTGTCCTGCTGCTGACTCTCTGACACAGCACTCCACCGCATGACGGCTCAGCGTAATTAAAGTTCCAATCATTTACCAAAGCCACTTCCACACAGCGTCAAACAACCTGCCCTGTATCGATTTACCCAACTCTATCCAAGCATGAGAGAGAGAGAGAGAGAGAGAGAGAGAGAGAGAGAGAGAGAGAAAGAGAGAGGGGTAGAGAAACAAAGAAATAAAGACAGAGAGGAAGTGGAAATGAAGAAGAGGGAAACTGAGACTGAGAGAGAAACACAAAGAGAGATGATTATAAATATTTCACCTAATGTGATAAGTTCAATTATATATATATATATATATATTTTGGAGTGGCGCAGCAGGCAGTGTCACAGTCACATAGCTCCAGGGACCTGGAGGTTGTGGGTTCGAGTCCCACTCTGGGTGACTGTCTGTGAGGAGTGTGGTGTGTTCTCTCTGTGTCTGCGTGGGTTTCCTCCGGGTGACTGTCTGTGAGGAGTGTGGTGTGTTCTCCCTGTGTCTGTGTGGGTTTCCTCCGAGTGACTGTTTGTGAGGAGTGTGGTGTGTTCTCCCTGTGTCTGCGTGGGTTTCCTCCAGGTGACTGTCTGTGAGGAGCGTGGTGTGTTCGCTCTGTGTCTGTGTGGGTTTCCTCCAGGTGCTCCGGTTTCCTCCCACAGTCCAAAAACACACGTTGGTAGGTGGATTTGCGACTCAAATGTGTCCGTAGGTGTGAGTGTGTGAGTGAGTGTGTGAGTGTGTGTTGCCCTATAAAGAACTGGTGCCCCCTGCAGGGTGTGTTCCTGCCTTGTGCCTAATGATTCCGGGTAGGCTCCAGACCCACTGTGACGCTGAACTGGATAAGTGATTAGACAATGAATCAATGAATTAGATTTTTTTTAAAGAGTCTGAGATTCCACCACTATAATCATTATTCATTCATTCATCACTTGTAACTGCTTAAATTAGAGCCATGGTGGGTCTGAGGCCTCTCCCTGAATCATTGGCACAAGTCTGTAACAGGGCCTCACACACTCATCCAGTCACTTATAACTATGGACAGTTTCACACGTCCAGCCAATCATTTACACACTCACACCCTTGGGCATTTTCATCCATTCACCCTGCCACTCACCGACTCACATCTGTGGACCATTTCAAATCTGAAACTTAAAATGAATGTCATTGATAGGGGTTCACAAGTGGCATTACACACATTTTCATATATTCCACTGAGACAAAGTTGTCTGTGTGAGGTAAAGATATGCTTCTTATGCAGTAGAGTTAAGTTATTACTGTCTTACTACTTTATAACTCTGTAATTAACCTGTTACTAACACTACATTTCTGAGATGCTAAAAAAAACACTACTGTGTGATGTGATTGTAGTTGCACCCTGCCTCTTTTAAGAGTTTAAGACGGATGGTTGTATCTGAGCATTTAAAGGACTTATACACGCCAAAGAGTCAGATGTGTGTGTCGAGTGATGCTCCTGGGAGTTTAAGACTCTAAACCTATACACTATACTTTTTCTTTTCTCATTTTAGACACACTTTTCTTTTGACTCCCTTTCTTGTTCAGGCAGCTCTAGAGGAGGATGCTCTATCTTGGGGTGGGTGGAGGGGGTATGAAGGGGGCTCTGGAGGAGATTTAGAGCCTCTTCAGATGGAGGTAGCATTATCAGCTCACACCAATTCTGTCTGCGGCTTTAAAGAAGGCTGACAGACGTACGGGGAACGTTTAAAATACCTCGGCCTTTGCAATCAGAGAGAGAGAGAGAGAGAGTGTGTGTGTGTGTGTGTACACAGCAGGGGTGTCTCTCGAACCTGCGGCGAGTGTTTGAACCTCCCGTGATCTCCACCAAAGCTCCACCTCCTCTCACAATGTGTCATTGTCATTCAGCAGGTTGCTGTTGTAGGACTTAGGAAAGCAGAGAGAGACATTCATTCTCTCTCTTTCTCTCTCTCTCCCTCTCTCTCCCTCTGTCTCTCTCTGTCTCTCTCTGTCTCTCCCTCACTCTCTGGTTTTGATGAAAGTTAACGTAGCCCCTGTGATTAGTGTGTCAGACATTAGAAATGCCAGTTTGCACTAATCCCATCCCTCAGGCTTTCGAGCTCTACAGGTATTAGCCCGCCGCCGTAATCCGTCAGCTCTCTGAGGGAGAACGCCGGAACATTATAAGGATCTGGGACGTTGGTGTTTTAAATTCGATCTGCCTGGTAGGTGTGAGCTGTTTTGGGGGGGGGGGGGGTGTAATGGAGGGGTTGCAGAAGGAAGGGGGGGCTTCACTCAGACTGCAGACATGAGGAGCTACTTATGACTGCAGGCTCCAGAAGAATAATCTCACAGTAAACGTAACGCAGCGCTGAAGCAACACCTCAGCCATGCCAAAGCCAACCCCACTCTAATCACACCGCTCTCATTTTGGAGCAGGGGTGGGGGGGGGTGTTAAATATATACTTGTCGTTTCTTTATTGAGGGTAAACTGGAGAAGGGAGGTGGAAATGACAGATGTTCAGTACTCTGCAAAAACTCAGAAACATTTCATCCAGGTCAAGTCCAGGAGAGCTGGGTTAAGAATGGAAACAGAGACCTTTTCCCAAGGTGTTCTTTCACATCTCCAAAGTTGAGTTGTAAAAGCTGGTTGCAGAATGAAAAGAACAGACAGTCACCCGGAGGAAACCCACACAGACACAGGGAGAACACACCACACTCCTCACAGACAGTCACCTGGAGGAAACCCACACCACACAGGGAGAACACACCACACTCCTCACAGACAGTCACCTGGAGGAAACCCACACAGACACAGGGAGAACACACCACACTCCTCACAGACAGTCACCCGGAGCGAGAATCAACTCACAACCTCCAGGCACTTGGAACTGTGTGACTGCGACACTAACCTGCTGCACCACCGTGCCACCCAGAATCACATTATTTATTTATTTATTTATTTTTATTTTTTTGGGGGGTGAGTCTTGTCTTTGCCCCCAATGGGTGCCCCTAAAAGTAGCTCAAGACACCAACTACAACCGGGGCCTGGACTTGGAAATAAACTTTATTTTCATTTCCATTGGTCCATTTGTCAAGAACCATTCCTCGGATGATGCAGGGAAGCTGTTAGAACAGAGTTCCAGAGTTTGGGAATTACAGCATCCTTTGGCTTCCCCCTGTAAAGGTAAATTGGGTGGGTGTTGTTGTTGTAGCACATGCTGAAGCCCGGCCACAGACAGTGGAACAGCAGTGTGAACATGTCACAGGGGTCATTATTGTAGTCGTGTTGGTCACATGTCCCTTTGAGTCCAGACAAACAGCTAAATCACGGGCTTCTAACAACGGCTTCTTTGCCACAGTCTGCCTCCGGTCTGAAACTCCATCAACAGCCATGAGCTGGGGGGGGGGGGGCATGGCACTGATGAAGGCAGGAGAGAAAGTGAATGACAGAAGGGGAAAAAAGAAAAGGAAACAATGAGAGGGAATGAAGAACAAAAGAATGAAAGAATAAAAATGAGGTGTGTAAGAAAATAAAGTTTAGTAAAAAAGAGGGAGAAAAACATATACAAGTTTAAAACAAGGTGGATGAGGGGAGAGAGAGAGAGAGAGAGAGAGAGAGAGAGAGAGAGAGAGAGAGAGGGTGCACCATGTGAACTCACACTACAAGGCAGAAGCTCGGTGCATCTGCTCACAAGGTACAAATCTGCCACACACACACACACACACACACACACACGTCCAGCAGCACAGATGAGGCATGTCTTGAGGACAAACAGAGTGAGTGCCAGTTTGAGTTCATTGTGAGGGGCATATGGTCCTCTCTCTGCTGGCCTCTTTCTCCTGGACCTGGGGCTACGGAGAGAGAGAGAGAGAACGAGGGCGAGAGAGCAACCCCTAACACACTTTTTCTCGTCTTCATATGCCAGCCATCACGTCTTCATTGCGCATTGTGCCACAGGCCTCTGCAGTATTCACACACACACACACACACACACACACACACTTTACTGAAGTCTTTCTCTCAGGCTTAACCCAGCCTGTGTATCCAGGACACTCTCAGGCCCAAGTCTAACAAAGAACAGAAGCAGCGTGTTTACGAATAAATAAAAGAAACTAATTATAATGATGGAAAATGTATCACGCATCTGTAAAACTGACCCATAAACTAATCAACACATTCTTAATCCTTCAGATGATTGCCATAAAATATATAAAACCTGGAGAAAATATTATTAACGTACTACACTGCTTGTTACTAACAGGATGTGATGAACTGTTGCTATGACAACGCATGTTATACCATGAAACTCCAATATCTCCCTCCACCCTGTGTAGTGCACAGTGTAGGTCAAAACACTGGTTTCTGTAATAATCCCTTGTGGTTGAGAAATAAAACTATATATTTATGACGTAAGCTTAACGTACCTCTGTTAGTGCTCTGTCTGTCGCCCCCCTCCTCCCCACAGCCCTTTAATTGGATCGTGGGACAAGTGTCCATCGTTATCATAACACCAAAGTGCACAGTATACTTCAATTATACTACATACTACAACACCAGCTAAAGCTAGATTTATGGTTCAGTTTATGGCAGGCTTTAGGTTTAGAGTTAGGTTTAGCATTAGGTGTTGACAATGTAAATAAATGCGCAAAAATATTTAAATAATAATAAATAAAATCCTGCCATTTCTCATTTTTGTTAAGAAATCATTTACTGTTAATAATTAGTGTTAGGACCAGGTTTAGGGTTAAGGTTCAGATTA
>NC_089802.1:73634728-73639728 GCF_029633855.1 Hoplias malabaricus | reverse complement strand
ATAAGTCTGTTACACAGACTGACCCTGGCCTAACTTGGTAAATGAGGTTCAATAGGTTCCCGTTATCAACCAATAGGAGCTCTCCTTTTATGATGACATAACATTCAAGGAGGAATGGCAATGTAACACAAAACTAAAGAAGCAGAACTGGAACTCCGAACATGTCCTGGCCCACAGACTACATCGGGGCTAAAGAGGGGGGTACTGTGTAAATTCCTTTAACCCCATTTGGCTCTAACCCCAGGAATGCTCTGAAAACCCTGGCACGAGCCTCAAAAAAAAATCAAGGCCATCGGAGAGGGTGAAATTCTGATTCAGCCGCTCTCCACCTCGGCTTTGTTTACACCGAACGTCACCCCCTCTAGCGCGAGCGGAACGCTTATCCCTTTGGTTACGGTCAATCGTTCCAACGAACAATCGGCGAAGGTGCTGCGTTTCCCTGCCAGAGGATGGAGTTCTCAGAGTCAGTCAAATAAGAGGCTCATCCATACGAATGGGATTGATGAAGGAAGGCTTTTGAATAAGTCCAACTCTCTTCTCCGTGTTGCGGGAATTAAATAAGAGACCGGAACAATGTCAAAGGATAGCAGATGGTATGGCATAGTGGATAACACCCCTGTCTTTTAGAGAGCAGACGGGAGGTTGCTTCCCAGCTCGGGCAGCAAGATTAGCCACAGCACGCTATATCAATATCAGTAGCCTGCGAATGGAAAATGTACATTTTAATTATAAAATTTGAAAATTATACATGGTCCGTTATCTGCTGCTGACTGGTAAGTAGGTCAGGAAGGAGGGTTTGCCAGTGTTAGAAGTCTTGTCTGGGGACTTAATAGTGAAGAGTTGTGTGTTTACTCACGTCAGAAATCAAACCCCGCTGTTCTAAACTTTACGTATCGTACAGTTCCCTTGGCCAACCTCATCTCAAGGTGATTTCTAAGTGGCAATTCACGGGGTCCATACTAATTCATACACATACTGTGTCCTAAATATATTTGTGGATGTTCACATGAATTTCTGGCTCGAAATTTCAGCTTGAAACATCAGCCTTTAAACCTCCCCTAACCCTCATACTTCACTTCACACTAATATTAAGATCCGAAGCCAAACCTAAAACCAAATTCCAAGGTTAGTGATCAGTATAAACTGTAAACTGTAACACTAACCCTTAACTCCAAACCCTGAACTTATCCAATAACTTAATTCTAAGCTCCAAAAGTTCCTAAACATAGCCATAACCCTAAGCCTAACCTTAAACCCTAATCCTAAACCTTAACCTAGCACTAAGCCCCACAAACGGATTACAGCACTGTTTCTGTAGCTCTTCTTCAGGAAACAGCGCCACCAGTGGACAGCAGCTCGCTTCAAGGACATTTCTGAATTATATCCAATCATGACTTATATATTAATGATATTTGTAAGTAATACCCAATACACACCTGTTTTTTTGGAGATCTCATTGCCCTTGCCATAGTTCCTCACACTCAAATAAACAGGTCACGTGACCCGGCCCGGTCCTATGACCGCTCGGCGAACACTTTTAGGGCCCAGCTGAGATGGACTTATTGAAAGTCGCGTGGCGAGGGGCCCGGGGGCCTTTAATCCAATTGGCGTTTGGCGGCGAAATGTGTAAAGTAATCTATGCATTAGCGCAGCTGGCAAAGGCGTAGCCTCGGAAACGGCGGCTCAGCGCTGGGCTTGTCTACACAGCGATAAGCACACCACCACACCAGAGAGGGGCTTTAGCCTCTATTCTTCTCCCCCTACAATCTATCTCCCCCTTTCTCTCTCCACCCCCACCCTCCGTTTATCATGCTACCTGTCTCACAGACCTATTAAAGATTAAGGTCAAGCTCAGAGAGAAAGAATAAAAAGAAGAAAGAAGAAGACGAAGAAGGAGAAGAATCCAGCTGCAGTGCTTTAAACACTTTTAAAATTCATAAGTCAAGAGGCTTATGCTTTCTTAGCACAAGTCTTCATAACAATGAGGGTCCTTGATATTTCGTAGAAGAATGGCTGACAGCAGGATTTTCTCTTTCTCTCTCTCTCTCTCCCTCTCTTTCTATCTCTCTGTCGCTCGCCCTATCAAAGTGAAGCACTGTGGCAGTTTGACAAGCCCCACAAACACACACACACTGTCTGAAGGGTGATCTGATGGACGCAAATCCCATCCAATCACATCATACGGATCCACCCCCCCACCCTGAAGTATTTCCATGATTGGAGCAAGGAATCAGCACTCCAAACCCTCGGAAGAAAAAAAATTTAATCTTTTATTAGAGCGCAGACGCACACGCGGCGTCCCACAATCGCGTTCAAGACCCAGTGTGTTTTCTATTTATTTATTTATTTATTTACCGATTCCCAGACTTGAACAATTCCGAGGAGTTTTGAAGTCTCTGCGGTGGTTTCATTTACTGCAGCCCCCAAATACAGACCACCTGTAAAAGCACTGAATGTGTAATTACGTAATAGGACAAGGTCTCAGCCCTCCTCAGGCTGACCATCGCTTTTTCAGCTCATTTATCAAATCCAACAAGCAGCCGTAGCGTGTCAGTGCGGTGTCGACAAATCCAAAGAAGGGTGTGTATCTGTAAATAACATCAACACTATCCTCGTGCGTCAAATAACGACTCCACCTTTTGCTTATGTTTGGACTCACCGTGACCCTGAACTGGATAAGGGTTACAGATAATGAATGAATGAATGAACACCTCATGGAAATGGGTCATTACTGATTCACTCACTCACTCACCTCACTGGACACGTGTTCGGTGTCAATTAACACTGTGAACGAAAGTGTAAATTTTCAAACACTGCACTAAGTTGGGAATTACTTCTGTAATAAGTATATCAGGAAAACTCCAACTGGAACTAAACTCAGAACAGGAAGTTTCGTAACGAGGCTCCAGATGTTTGGAATTGGGCTTTACAGCAAATTGAATTGATTTACAAAAAGCTAGGTTTTCCTTCTGAAGCGAAGAACTGTTGTGGCCTAGTTTTCGGCCTGTGTGGAGCTCTCTCACACACACACACACACACACACACACACACACGTGAGGGTTCTAGGCTACTGCTCGGATCTTTGTGAGGAAGAGGAGCATATGTGAGTTAATGGGCCGTAATGGAGTGTTTATCCAGGAGAAAGCTCAGGTTAAAGGAAAGCTGGAGATCAGGGTTTATCCGAGCGCACGCTGGCTTCATTAAGGAGCACATCTGCACACGTCGGCCACACACACATACACACACACACGACTGGGCTGGGAAAACAGTATCCACAGCCATGACGCTCTCTCCGTCTGAAGGAGGCAGGCATATGTTGCACTCGTCTGAAATGAAGACTGCTCACTTTTACGTTTCTTTGTTCACTTTAACTCGCCGTTTTTACAAATGTGTTCCAAGAATTTGATTCTATCCCCTACCTATTGTTAATAACAGCTCATTAGATGACAGGGTGATGTATTCAAACTGCTGTCAATACCACATCATTAGAGCTCAGCACATTTGGAGGAAAACTCTACCTGTCAATATATTTAAGCAATAATCTGCGAGAGGGAGTGCTGTAATGTCAGAAGTCACACTTAAGATCAAGGTGATATATTATACATGTTCAGGGTCACAGTGGATCCAGAGCCTACCTGGAATCATTGGGCGCAAGATGGGAATACACCCTGGAGGGGGCGCCAGTACTTCACAGGGCAACACACAAACACACACACACCTACGGACACTTTTGAGTCGCCAATCCACCCACCAACGTGTGTTTTTGGACTGTGGGACGAAACCGGAGCACCCGGAGGACACCCACGCAGACATAGGGAGAACACACAAACTCCTCACAGACAGTCACCCGGAGGAAACCCACGCAGACACAGAGAGAACACACCACACTCCTCACAGACAGTCACCTGGAGAAAACCCACGCAGACACAGGGAGAACACACCACACTCCTCACAGACAGTCACCCGGAGGAAACCCACGCAGACACAGAGAGAACACACCACACTCCTCACAGACAGTCACCCGGAGGAAACCCACGCAGACACAGAGAGAACACACCACACTCCTCACAGACAGTCACCCGGAGGAAACCCACGCAGACACAGAGAGAACACACCACACTCCTCACAGACAGTCACCTGGAGAAAACCCACGCAGACACAGGGAGAACACACCACACTCCTCACAGACAGTCACCCAGAGGAAACCCACGCAGACACAGGGAGAACACACCACACTCCTCACAGACAGTCACCCAGAGGAAACCCACGCAGACACAGGGAGAACACACCACACTCCTCACAGACAGTCACCCGGAGGAAACCCACGCAGACACAGGGAGAACACACCACACTCCTCACAGACAGTCACCCAGAGGAAACCCACGCAGACACAGGGAGAACACACCACACTCCTCACAGACAGTCACCCAGAGGAAACCCACGCAGACACAGGGAGAACACACCACACTCCTCACAGACAGTCACCCAGAGGAAACCCACGCAGACACAGGGAGAACACACCACACTCCTCACAGACAGTCACCCAGAGGAAACCCACGCAGACACAGGGAGAACACACCACACTCCTCACAGACAGTCACCCGGAGGAAACCCACGCAGACACAGGGAGAACACACCACACTCCTCACAGACAGTCACCTGGAGAAAACCCACACAGACACAGGGAGAACACACCACACTCCTCACAGACAGTCACCCGGAGGAAACCCACGCAGACACAGGGAGAACATACCACACTCCTCACAGACAGTCACCCGGAGGAAACCCACACAGACACAGAGAGAACACACCAACTCCTCACAGACAGTCACCCAGAGGAAACCCACGCAGACACAGGGAGAACACACCAACTCCTCACAGACAGTCACCCGGAGGAAACCCACACAGACACGGGGAGAACACACTAATAAAAATGTATTTATTATTAAATATATATATATATATATATAAAATTAAAATGAAAAAAAATAAATAAATAA
>NC_089802.1:73594728-73627228 GCF_029633855.1 Hoplias malabaricus | reverse complement strand
ATTTTACAGCTCAGTGCATATAGCTGTTTCCACAACACACAGAAAGTGCAGTTAAAGGCAATAAGATGGTCATAACTGTTTATTAATGATACGTAAAGTCTTATAAACCTGTTACTGGGGCATACAGTACGGTTATAAGCAGTGCCGGATGCGTTTTTAAGGTTAGTTACAGTGGTAAACCACAACGACACATGTTATAAATGCTGTACTGAGCTGTGCCAATGTGGCATTAGAATCCTTGAGGAAGTCACCTACAAGTCGACACTGGGCCGATCACCTCATCTTCTCACTAAGCCAAAGCCGTCTAAGACTGAGCCTCAGTGGCTCGTTCCCCAGTTGTATCGCGGTGGTCCGACACTGAGAGAAAAGCCTCATTGCTTCGGTGGGTCTTTAGAATCGCTGAAGCCTTCCCACCCACCCACCCCCCCTCCTTTTCTTTTCAGCTCCGCCTTAAAAAATGCCATTTGTTCCAAGTGTCATCTTAATGTAGGCGAGTGGAAGATGTCGGGGCTAATCTGACAGCGAGGTTTCAGTTAAAGCAAATGTGTCATATTTCGCTTCTATTAGCCGCCGCCGCCGCTAATGCCACACCAGCCGCCACTGTCACCTCCACTTAGATCCGAAGCTGGCCGACAGTTTAATGTGGCGGCCAATAGAGACGCGTCCCAGCCTCACTCCAAATGGGTCATAAATACCACTTATTGTTTTATTTCAACACACACACGGTGGAGAGAAAATGAGGGGGGTCTTTTGATTTGAAAGCTGTTTGCCTTTGAAGAGATAAAGAGAAATGGAACCTTCACCCTGCTTACCTTGTAGGGGGTGGTCTTAAGTCTCACGTCTGCTTCAGGGCTGACAGGACAGAGGTGTTATACACTGCTATAACAGAGAGACTAGCTCTGTCTGTGTGTGTGTGTGTGTGTGTGAAGTGAATGACAATGATTACCTGGTTACAACGGCCCCTGTCCTTGTGGTGTTCCCAGTGCGCTGTGGTTAGTACCAACCAACACTGGGCCGAGGAAAGACAAGCAGAGAGGGAGTGACTGGTTGACCGTGACAGAGCAAAGCTGGTCAGATCTCACAGAGGATCATTGAGTCACGATGGACAGTGCATTCTGACACCTTCCTTTCACAGCCATTAACTTTTCCAGCACTTCTTTCTCTCGCCCTGTCCCTGTCTCACTCTTACATCGCTCTGTTTTTTTTCTCTCTTTGCCTCGCCGCTGCTTTCTCTTTCTTCATTCTTCCTCTTCCTCTTCTCTCTCTCCCTCTCTCTCTCTCTCCCTTTGTAAATAATCAGGTTTATATCTGGAGGTTTGTTTGGTTTTTTTATTCTGTGAAGCTTGAAAGAGTGTCTGACATGTGAAGAGATTTGATTGCTCGGCAAAAGCCACACACACACACACACACACACACACACACACAGCATCAGCCTCAGGGAGCTTAATTACATCAAAGACATGCAATCTTGTTAAATTCAGTCCAAACAAAAAAAAAGAGAGAGAGATCTGTACTTTTCAAGGCGTTTGTTTGACATTGAGATGACGGGAATGTAAAAAGGCATGAGGCACGTGTGTGTGTGTGTGTGTGTGTGTTTTGAGATGGTGCGTCAGACTTTTTTTCCCCCATTTCTCATGCTGACCCTCTCCGCATGGAGGAATAAAAATGAGCTGAGGAGAGAGGGATGGAGAGGAAAGAGGAGAGGAGGAGGAGGGAGGAGCAAAAAGGATTTAAAGGGAGGAAAGAAGTGAAGACCTAAGGTTGAAGGGGTTAAAAATTGAGATGAAAGAGAAGGATGGGGGGGGGTGACGAAGTGAACAGGAGAGGAGAAACAGAAAATGATGGAGGGGTAAAGGAAGAGAAGAGGTGTATAGAAGTACGGTCTCGTACTGAGCGTGCTCCCTGCGGCCGTCCACTGACAGAGATGACAACTGTCCCCTGACACACTATTAATCCTGACCACAACACACACTTCAAACCACACTGACACACACTCGGAGAGAGACACAGAGAGACAGAAAAGTAGTGCTAGAATGAGAAAGAGTCAGAGCAACACTAGAAGAACATAAGTGAGAGACAATAAGAGAAGGAGAGAGAGGATGATAAAAGACGAGTGCGCAGAGTCAAAGACATTCCTCTCACTTTCTCCCGCCTGCTCTCTGTTCCACCTTGGTTTGTCAAACGAGAGAGAGAGAGGGAGAGAGAGAGAGGGAGAGAGAGAGAATAAGAAATGGAGAGTAAGAACACAGAGATGAAGGATGAATAAATACGAGAGAGAATAAAGGATGAGAGCGCAGAGTACAAGATGTTCCTCTCACTCTCTGTTCCACCTTGATTTGTCAAACACAGCCCTTCTTTATTCTGTACACAAGCCCCGGGGCAAGCATCCCTTTCAAACAACAGACAGAGAGAGAGAGAGAGAGAGAGAGAGAGAGAGAGAGAGAGAGAGAGAGAGAGAGAGAATGCTAAAGAGTGAGAGAAAAGGAGGAGGGTGACTTTCTTCTGTCTCTCTCTCTCTCTCTCTCTCTCTCTCTCTCTCTCTCTCTTCTGCATATGTTTACGCAAACCTTCTCCTTTCAGGACAGAGCGAGGGAACAGAGGCTCTTTGAAGGAGAGATGAAACGTGGCTATGATCTCCCTCCTTTCTTAGCTCACTGTAATAACTGAAGCAAACAAAGCCGAAAAAGGGGCCTTGTCACAAAACCAGGGGTCCACAATCACACAAAGGCCTCACGAGACATGAGCCAAGGGTGAGAGAGAGAGAGAGAGAGAGAGAGAGAGAGAGAGAGAGAGAGAGAAAGACACCCTTCCATCTCCTCTCTTAATACAACGTGTTGTATCAAATTAAAGAGGCCTGGCTCGGGGCATCTGGCCGAGACCCATCGTCTCACAAGAATATCTATGCGTAATTGAAAGGCATCTCTAAAGAAAACCAAGGGAGCCTCCAACACAAAGACCAGGACCACAGAGACCAAGAGGCCAGAGCTCCGGACCCCCGGCTGCTTGAGCACATTGTACAAAGTGGTGATCAAAGTTACACACACACACTATGGTGATATGATGACTATGGTGATACCAGAGCATCACAATACCGTAGCACGTTCATGACACCTGAGGCACTAAGGTTTTCCAAGGGCACTGGCTCTTTAATGGTGTTACAGGTAACCAAACAGACACTGACTCTCCGGAGAGAAGTGACCACGAGGAGTGTGCCGCAACAAGACGAGAACGAGAGTGACGCTAAATATGGGAAGCATACATCATACATCACAACAAGGCCAGTTGCTCCATTTAAGGTGGAAAGTTTAAGGTGAAAGGCAGAACTGCTGCATCTTTTAAGGTGGAATGGAGAGTTCTAATGAGATGTTACGCCACTCACAGTGTCTCAAGCCAAGATGCAATGACCCTATTACTATGTCTTAAAACTTAAAAGTTATAAGAGAAATGATCCACTAAGAAGGGGGTGTGTCCTGCATTCTCAGACCATCCGAGGCTGTCAATCACTGTCAATTTCATAGCGCAACACCTCCCTAAATAGAGCAGAATAGTTTTTAAAACTTCAGAGGTGTAATAAAAACAAAATAGCAATATTAGCAAAATAATTGTTGTAAATAAATGCTGTAGATAGAAAGCCAGTTGAAAATGGCCTGCTTTGCCATAGAAAGCTTATGGGAGAAGGCGGAGCTACACGTCATACAGCAACCAGCCAGCAGGGGCAATAGACCTGTACTGGCTTCACTTTTTAAAGACGTTGTGTTGCCTGTGTTTTCTATAGTCACTGTTGTGACCAGTCTAGTAGACGGACTAAAAATAAGACTGTCATAGTGATGTTAGCTGGCTAGCATGTTAGCCTATTAAGCTCATTGGTAGCTTGTTAAATCACATGATAAGCAGGGGTGTAGAAAAAAATCAATTCCAGCTCAAATCATGTTTCTAACTATAATCTAAAAAAAAATATCGATTTTTTTTGTGGGTGCCGGTGTGCCTTCTCAGCCACCGTAGTGCTAGGCAAAACAAGGATGCAGCGTGGGCTATGTACAGGCATGCAAGTCTAGCAGGCTACAGGGGGGAGTGTAGGGTCTTTGAAAGCAACCATTTGGAAAAATATTGGATTTGAAAGAATCGGAAAAAAATTGAATCGTGACCCCAAGAATCGATTCTGAATCGAATTGTGGGATTCCCAAAGATTCGCAGCCCTAATGATAAGCTTGCAAGTTAAAGCAACTCCACATCGAGAGATATTACCTTCACGAAAGTGTGAGACAACTAAAGCTGCAAGAAAGTTTCTGCTTCTTGTAACTGATGCTAAAACTGTTGCCCATCTCGACTTCTGGCAGTTTAACACGGACACAGAAATGAGGTTGCCACTCAAGATCAAATCTGTTAAGCGTTTAATGTGAAATCAAAGTTAGTCAAAGTTTTGAGGCTGTCCTCCCTTTGCTGTAATAACCCTGTATGATCATCTAGAAAAGCTCTTACCCTTAGTTTCAGTCAGGGGACCCTCCTCCAAAAATTACATAGTGCAGTTTCTGTAGTGCTGAGCCCAGAGTAGCAATGACAGACGCCCTATTCTCCCTTTTACAGCTTTTGAAAGCTGTAACTTTAAGTTAGTGTTCTCCCCGTGTCTGTGTGGGTTTCCTCCGGGTGACTGTCTGTGAGGAGTGTGGTGTGTTCTCCCTGTATCTGTGTGGGTTTCCCCTCCAGGGTGAATTCCTGCCTTGCGCCCAATGATTCCAGGTAGGCTCTGGACCCACCGCGACCCTGAATTGGATAAACGGTTACAGATAATGAATGAATGAATGAATGAATGAATGAACTTTAAGTTAATATTCGAACTAGTGTTGCTTAAACAAATCAAGGTAGATGCAAATATGAAAACTAAGCCTCTCTGAGCTCACACAAGGGGTTGTTTAAGCTGAGATTGAAGCAGTGAAATAAAAAAGCAGCTGTGAAGTCCTACAGTGCTTGACCTCTGAATTGGTCACAGAAAAGTGGAAGGACATTCTGTGAAAAATAATAAACAATATAGAAACTTTTTAATGGGGACCATTTTAAAAACAATAGTCACTTCTGTCTGGAGTTTGCTGGGTGTTATCACAGCACACACACACACACACACACACACACAATGTCCAGAGAGTTTCATGAGTAGAAAAGTAATGATGACTTTATGGCCTCCATTAGGTCCGTGTTGAGCTTGTTATTGCTTGTTGACTCGGACAAAGTGAGACTCTCGTTTCTGAGCATTGTCTTGTAATTAATGATCAGAACTCTTTCATTTCAAGTCGTTATAACGAAATAAATGAGCACATCTTCTCATCGCACTTGAAATGTTCATAATAACTAACAAGAGCTAATAAATAAATAAACAAACAACCATCTCAGCACTGACTACTGTCCCACCCATGGCTCCAAGGAACGCTATAACCAGTGTGGACATCTCTCTCGGAGCTGATGTAATGGCTCAGCTGTTAGCATTCTTCTACAAGTGTGTTGAGCTGCCCATGCTTATTAATACAGATGTTAATGTTCCTCCAATGTCCTGTTACATTATTACAGACAGACCCAGAAAACCTGCACAGTTACTGGAAACATCTGGCAGGCGAATGTAGGGGGTCAAGTGCAGGCTGTGGGCTGTGGGATGTGGCTACTGTGGCCACAGCAGCCATGAGCAAGCTGAGTCATTGCTTCATCACTGAGACAAAGATGGTAAACACAGCGCTGTTATTATTAATATTATTATTATTATTATTATTATTATTTATCGGATGCATAATGTTTACAACTGATGTATTAATGTTTGTAAAGTGTGAGAAGCACTAACTGTTCTCTGGAACCTTCTTTTTTAAGCATTAAACCATGCAAAAAACACTCACACATTCACACACTCATCCTTTCACCCACACATTCACACACTCACCCTATCACCCACACATTCACCCTTTCACCCATACATTCACACACTCACCATTTTACCCACACATTCACCCTATCACCCATACATTCACACACTCACCCTTTTACCCACACATTCACCCTATCACCCATACATTCACACACTCACCCTATCACTCACACATTCCCACACTCATCCTATCACCCACACATTCACTCTATAACTCACACACTCACTCCATCACTCACACATTCACACACCCGCTCTATAACCCACACATTCACCCTATCACTCACACATTCACACACCCGCTCTATAACCCACACATTCAGCCTATCACTCACACATTCACACACTCACCCCATCCCTCACACATTCACACACTCACCCTATCCCTCACACATTCACACACTCACTCACACATTCACACACTCACTCCATCCCTCACACATTCACACACTCACCTTATCCCTCACACACTCACCCTATCACTCACACATTCACACACCCGCTCTATAACCCACACATTCAGCCTATCACTCACACATTCACACACTCACCCCATCCCTCACACATTCACACACTCACCCTATCCCTCACACATTCACACACTCACTCACACATTCACACACTCACCCCATCCCTCACACATTCACACACTCACCTTATCCCTCACACACTCACCCTATCACCCACACATTCACACACTCACCCTATCACCCACACACTCACCCTATCACCCACACATTCACACACTCACCGTATCATCCACACATTCACCCTATCACCCACACATTCACACACTCACCCTATCACCCACACATTCACACACTCACCCTATCCCTCACACATTCACACACTCACCCTATCCCTCACACATTCACCCTATCACCCACACATTCACCCCATCACCCACACATTCACCCCATCACCCACACATTCACCCCATCACCCACACATTCACCCCATCACCCACACATTCACACACTCACCCTATCACCCACACACTCACCCTATCACCCACACATTCACACACTCACCCTATCACCCACACATTCACACACTCACCCTATCACTCACACATTCACACACTCACCCTATCACCCACACATTCACCCTATCACCCACACATTCACACACTCACCCTATCACCCACACATTCACACACTCACCCTATCACCCACACATTCACACACTCACCCTATCACCCACACATTCACACACTCACCCTATCACCCACACATTCACACACTCACCCTATCACCCACACATTCACACACTCACCCTATCACTCACACATTCACACACTCACCCTATCACCCTATCACTCACACATTCACCCTATCACTCACACATTCACACACTCACCCTACCACCCACACATTCACACACTCACCCCATCACTCACACACTCACCCCATCACTCACCCCATCACCCACACATTCACACACTCACCCCATCACCCACACATTCACGCACTCACCCCATCACTCACACATTCACGCACTCACCCCATCACCCACACATTCACACACTCACCCCATCACCCACACATTCACACACTCACCCCATCACCCACACATTCACACACTCACCCCATCACCCACACATTCACACACTCACCCCATCACCCACACATTCACACACTCACCCCATCACCCACACATTCACACACTCACCCCATCACCCACACATTCACACACTCACCCTATCACACACACATTCACACACCTACCCTATCACTCACACATTCACACACTCACTCTATCACTCACACATTCACCCCATGACCCACATATTCACACACTCACCCTTTCACACACTCACCCTTTCACACACTCACCCCATCACCCACACATTCATACACTCACCCCATCACACACACATTCACACACCTACCCTATCACTCACACATTCACACACTTACCCCATCTCTCACACATTCACACCTGTGGACACTTTCACACACTCACCCCATCATTCACACATTCACCCTATCACTCACACACTCACACCTGTTAACAGTTTCACACACTCACCCTGTGGCTCAAACACTCACATCTGGGGGCAAAATTCATATTCTCACTCAGTCGTTCTCAAACACACTCACACACACACACACACACACACACACAGATTCACACACTCACTCAGTCACTCACAGAGCACAGAGCCAGTTCACCTACAAACATGAATTTTTGGATTTTGGGCAGAAACCAGAGCACCCAGAGACACTTACGTTCTAAATATACTGTACCAAAAAATATATTACAAACTAAATGTGCTATCAATACTGCACACATCATATTACATGTTTACGTTCTGTAAGTGAAATTAAGTAAATACACATTAGGTGTGCATTAAAATATACATAAGTAGAAGTCATCAAATGTCGCTTAACCAGGGGCGCCACGAATGGAAGCTACGTGTTTGTGCAGAGTGTTTGGGGAAGCTGGTATGCAGTATGTGTGTGTGTGTGTATAGTTTGCTGCAATACGTTAAACTCTAATTCTCTGGAACTGCACTTTCTGCGTTTTTCTCCTGAACCATGATGAGAGCGTATTTCCAGAGTGTGTCCCTTTTATTTTTATTTATTTATTTTTCTTTTTGGATGGAGTCCTCCCAGAGATTCTCTTTTCAGACACGTCAAATCATCCATGTAATGGTGGCTGAGAGCTGGATCCATCTGAAGTTCCTGATTGGATTAGACATGTAATAAGTTGGGATTCGTATTTGGGGCCAAAATATTGCGCTAATCACCCAATGCTAATGAATTTGAGAGCATAAATATTGGCAGCAGCCATCATTAAAAAATGAATGAAATAAAAAGCAGCCCCGAGCTCAGAGACTCAGACTCAGGGACTCCAAATGGCAGCAGCGAAAATAACATGCATAAGTAATGTGTCGATCACAGACTCGCACTTGAAATATGGAATTGATGAGGTATGAATTATGGTTTAAAAAAGAAAACAGTAAACAACCTCCGGAACCCACTTTCTCTTTCGGCCGATGTGTGTTTGTCTTACATCACTTCTCACCTGTGCGTGTGCATAAACATGTAACTAAAGATATGTAGGTGTAGAAATCCCACCAGTGTACAGGTGTGGAGCAGTGGAACTGTGTTCCTGAGCGTCACTGAATATCACTGGGTTATCATTCAAAGAACTGACTCCTCCACAAGGGGGCGTCCCCTTTGCATCTGCTTTGCATCAAAGACCCTGTCCTTGTTTCTGTTTGTTGCTGTTTTTGAGATAAAAAGCACCTCATGGAACTCACTCACATACTCAAAAATATACATACTCACTCACGGTAACAGCTGCACCCACAAGGGGGTGCTATTCAGCGCTTCACAACACTGACACTAGGCTTCATTGTTTTTTTATTTTATAATGAAAGTCCAGTTTCCAGGTGTGGAAAAGACATGCCACAAGGAGTGTCGCTGCCACACAGCTGGACGGTCTCGTGGTCCTGGGTACGACTGGAGGTTGTTGTGTTCTCCCTGTGTCTGTGGGGGTGTCCTCCAGGCTGTGCAGGAGTGTCCAGAGGTCTGAATGTGTGAATGTGTCCACCGGTGATGCACTGGCGACCAGTCCGGGGTGTGTTCCTGCCTTGTGTGTGTGTCAGTACACCTCACAATCACAGTAAACTCATCTATAGACGTTAGTTTGGCAATACATGGTTTGGTAGGAGTCAAAAAACATGATGTGTAGTATAAATGTGGATGGTATTCCTATTACTGAAGTGGCTGAAGTTTCTAAAGAAGTGGGCTACCTGCGCTGTTTATTAGAAAGAGGCAACAGACGTATACATGTCCCTTTCATCCTTCTCTTTCTCTTTCCTTTCATTGTCTCTTCTTCGTTTCTTTTTCTCTTTTATACCCCCCCCTCCCCACCACCACCACCACCACTTTCTCTGGCCTCTCCAGCTGCCCTTGATGTTTGCCTTGTATTCTCATGCAGAAGCTCTATCATTATCTCTGCCTCTTGACACTCGGCTCTGCCATCTTTGTTACATCTGCACTTATCGCTCCGGGCAACCACGCAGCTCTACGGTTGATCTCATCTTTTACATATCTGTGTGTGTGTGTGTGTGTGTGTGTGTGTCTGTTACTATGGCAGTAGCGCAGAGAAGAGGGAATGCGCTTATCTCAGCTGCTATATACCACCGCCCCACTATGCATGTGCTTTAAGATCAAAGGCCATTTGCTCTCCAAACACAATATCACAGTGGCTTTTAATTTAGAAAGTTAAACTCCAGCCTTAGCTCATGCCTCCATACGTCCAAAGTATGCAGTAGTAGGGCATAGATGAAACAGGACCATAAAACAGACAGAAACCATTTCCATTCATTTCCAATCCAGGCCATCAGCCTGCATAGAAACACAATAAGTGTGTAGCTATCATCAAGATCTTCCTGAGAAAGACTTTCTGGATCATGGCCTGGCCGCCCCAGAGCCCAGCCCTCACCATCACTGAACGTGCTGCATCATGAAAAGCTGAAACGCATAACAAACTCTCAACACTAAGTTCTGAGATGCTCAAGCACGTCCCATGTCAAGAACCATTTCATCACTGGGTTGTTGAAGAGTGAATCCAGGTTCTCCGGAGTGGTGCAGCACCAGCCAATGTGTTTGGGATGAATCATATAGCCATCCCTTAACAACAGAACCAGTTTGGGTGCAGTCAAATCCTCACAGCAATGCTCTCACAACAGGTCTCACTTGATGATATTCAGGTTGTACACCATCCATCGTTCTACTGGAAACAAGTTCTGTTACATCATGGCTACTAACAATAAGCAGTGTGTGTGTGTGTGTGTGTGTGTAAGTGATGTCAGCCGCCATATACCATAGACATAGGTGTATAGACATCTCCCAATGTAAACACAAGGCTGTTGCAGGGAAGGTGTTTCCCATTATGGAGCTGTGTGAGAGTGGACTGGCCTTGCCAAGCTGCGGTTCTGATCACATTCACACAGTCATTTCTGCAGTCAGGCTTCAATGAGAGGAAAAGTGAGGTCAGAGAAGAACGCAGAAGCTTTCCCACCCTTATTTTTTAGCCAGGGGACGGGTAACAGCAGTGAAGGAGCCTCACTTATCCAGTTCAGGGTCATGGTGGGTCTGGAGCATACCACACTCCTCACAGACATTCACCCGGAGGAAACCCACGCAGACACAGGGAGAACACACCACACTCCTCACAGACATTCACCCGGAGGAAACCCACGCAGACACAGGGAGAACACACCACACTCCTCACAGGCAGTCTCCCGGAGGAAACCCACGCAGACACAGAGAGAACACACCACACTCCTCACAGACAGTCACCCGAAGGAAACCCACGCAGACACAGAGAGAACACACCACACTCCTCACAGACAGTCACCAGGAGGAAACCCACGCAGACACAGGGAGAACATACCACACTCCTCACAGACAGTCACCCGGAGGAAACCCACGCAGACACAGAGAGAACACACCACACTCCTCACAGACAGTCACCCGAAGGAAACCCACGCAGACACAGAGAGAACATATCACACTCCTCACAGACAGTCACCCGGAGGAAACCCACGCAGACACAGAGAGAACACACCACACTCCTCACAGACAGTCACCCGAAGGAAACCCACGTAGACACAGAGAGAACATACCACACTCCTCACAGACAGTCACCCGGAGGAAACCCACGCAGACACAGAGAGAACACACCTCACTCCTCACAGACAGTCACCCGGAGGAAACCCACGCAGACACAGAGAGAACACACCACACTCCTCACAGACAGTCTCCCGGAGGAAACCCACGCAGACACAGAGAGAACATACCACACTCCTCACAGACAGTCACCCGGAGGAAACCCACGCAGACACAGAGAGAACACACCACACTCCTCACAGACAGTCACCCGAAGGAAACCCACGTAGACACAGAGAGAACATACCACACTCCTCACAGACAGTCACCCGGAGGAAACCCACGCAGACACAGAGAGAACACACCACACTCCTCACAGACAGTCACCCGAAGGAAACCCACGTAGACACAGGGAGAACACACCACACTCCTCAAAGACAGCCACCCGGAGGAAACCCACGCAGACACAGGGAGAACACACCACACTCCTCACAGACAGTCACCAGGAGGAAACCCACGCAGACACAGGGAGAACACACCACACTCCTCACAGACAGTCACCAGGAGGAAACCCACGCAGACACAGGGAGAACACACCACACTCCTCACAGACAGTCACCAGGAGGAAACCCACGCAGACACAGGGAGAACACACCACACTCCTCACAGACAGTCACCAGGAGGAAACCCACGCAGACACAGGGAGAACACACCACACTCCTCACAGACAGTCTCCCGGAGGAAACCCACGCAGACACAGGGAGAACACACCACACTCCTCACAGACAGTCACCAGGAGGAAACCCACGCAGACACAGAGAGAACACACCACACTCCTCACAGACATTCACCCGGAGGAAACCCACGCAGACACAGGGAGAACACACCACACTCCTCACAGACAGTCACCAGGAGGAAACCCACGTAGACACAGAGAGAACACACCACACTCCTCACAGACAGTCACCCGAAGGAAACCCACGCAGACACAGGGAGAACACACCAAACTCCTCACAGACAGTCACCCGGAGGAAACCCACGCAGACACAGGGAGAACACACCACACTCCTCACAGACAGTCACCCGGAGGAAACCCACGCAGACACAGGGAGAACACACCACACTCCTCACAGACAGTCACCCGGAGGAAACCCACGTAGACACAGGGAGAACACACCACACTCCTCACAGACAGTCACCCGGAGGAAACCCACGCAGACACAGGGAGAACACACCAAACTCCTCACAGACAGTCACCCGGAGGAAACCCACGCAGACACAGGGAGAACACACCACACTCCTCACAGACAGTCACCCGGAGGAAACCCACGCAGACACAGGGAGAACACACCACACTCCTCACAGACAGTCACCCGGAGGAAACCCACGTAGACACAGGGAGAACACACCACACTCCTCAAAGACAGCCACCCGGAGGAAACCCACGCAGACACAGGGAGAACACACCACACTCCTCACAGACAGTCACCAGGAGGAAACCCACGCAGACACAGGGAGAACACACCACACTCCTCACAGACAGTCACCAGGAGGAAACCCACGCAGACACAGGGAGAACACACCACACTCCTCACAGACAGTCACCAGGAGGAAACCCACGCAGACACAGGGAGAACACACCACACTCCTCACAGACAGTCACCAGGAGGAAACCCACGCAGACACAGGGAGAACACACCACACTCCTCACAGACAGTCTCCCGGAGGAAACCCACGCAGACACAGGGAGAACACACCACACTCCTCACAGACAGTCACCAGGAGGAAACCCACGCAGACACAGAGAGAACACACCACACTCCTCACAGACATTCACCCGGAGGAAACCCACGCAGACACAGGGAGAACACACCACACTCCTCACAGACAGTCACCAGGAGGAAACCCACGTAGACACAGAGAGAACACACCACACTCCTCACAGACAGTCACCCGAAGGAAACCCACGCAGACACAGGGAGAACACACCAAACTCCTCACAGACAGTCACCCGGAGGAAACCCACGCAGACACAGGGAGAACACACCACACTCCTCACAGACAGTCACCCGGAGGAAACCCACGCAGACACAGGGAGAACACACCACACTCCTCACAGACAGTCACCCGGAGGAAACCCACGTAGACACAGGGAGAACACACCACACTCCTCACAGACAGTCACCCGGAGGAAACCCACGCAGACACAGGGAGAACACACCAAACTCCTCACAGACAGTCACCCGGAGGAAACCCACGCAGACACAGGGAGAACACACCACACTCCTCACAGACAGTCACCCGGAGGAAACCCACGCAGACACAGGGAGAACACACCACACTCCTCACAGACAGTCACCCGGAGGAAACCCACGTAGACACAGGGAGAACACACCACACTCCTCACAGACAGTCACAGTGCCGCCCAATGTGGTTCTCAATTATATAAAATGTGCTAATTTTTGGAAACGATTATTTTTTGAGAGAAAGCTGTAAGTAGAGCCCTCAGGTTGTTTTTAATATTTTTAATTCATGACCAAAGGTGGGTGGGTATATCGTCAGCTGCTACTCTGGGAAAGCTATACACTAGATGTTGGGACATGGCAGTGAAAATTTGCAGTGTGTGTGTGTGTGTGTGCATAGATCCATAACCCAGCACCATTCTCACTCTGATCTCTCATACATCCTGTTTGTCTCTCAGACACTAATGCCAATAACTCAGCCTCTAGTAAAGAGTTCAATAATACACATCCTCAAAGAGCACACAAACGTTTTAATTCTCTGGCGGTTTGATGTTCTGCCAGAGATACGAGCAGCCATCTGTGGCACTGTGTGTATTGTATGAAGATTTGCTCGATAGTTGGAAGCCTCTCCTGAAATGAATCAACCACACATTTTGTTGCAAGATGGCAGAACAAGAAGAAGAGGTAAGTGAATTCTACACAACATACAGAACCATAATTACAACACCAAACCATTGGGAAAACACAAGCCTACTGTTCCAACATGAGATTTCTCCATAGGCCAAAATAAAAACAATTCTTTAATGGGAATCTGTCTTGGCAAAGGAAAATAGCAAAAGGCTAAACCATTGATCTGAGGCATTAAAACATTTTTACTACATAATGTCTAATGAGGAGAACTGACACTCGATGTTAGAGGTATAAATACATTATACTTTTTAAATATATACAAATCCATAATTAAAAAAAGATAAAGAAAAGCATAAAGTATCATGTTCAATGTTTTACTTCCTGTAATATAATGCACATACGTTAATGACACCAGAAAGAGAGAATGGATTTACTCAGCCAATGAGTCAATCAAACCCAACCCCTCCCCACTCCCCACCAATCAGCATTCAGTATCAGTAATTCCAAATAAGTCTGTGCTTAGTACTGGTAATGTTAACCAATCAGTATTCAGATTTCAGCTAATCAGACCAATCACCATCAGGGATTAATGGCAACCAATCAACATTTGGTAACTGCACTGTAAACCAATCTGCATGTATTAATAATAATCCCAACCAATCAGCATTCTGTAGCTGCAACGTCAACCAATCAGCTTTCAGTAGCAGCCAAGCAAAACAATCAGAGTTCGGTAAGAATAATGGCAACCAATCAACACTTGGTAGCAGCAGAGGGTAATGCAAAGGAAAGAAAAAAAACACTAAATAAACTAAAGATTAAGATGTGTGTAGCTCTAGCCAAGAGACATCAATCAAACTTACCACAGTTTAATCCTGAGTGGGAAAAGTGGCTTCCATGATCAGCACAGGCCCAACAGCAGGGTACATGCTAAATGCTAAAAGCTACTTCACACATAGCAACAAATCACATGACTAATCAGATCAAATTAGCTCCACCTGGGGGTGCCCTGGGGGGAATGACAACACATTGATGGGAAGCAAAATGGAAAAGACATGCCCACTATTCAAATACATGGAGCCAGGGGAAATAATAAACTTACTACAACCAGCTTCACCAAATAGCACCTCTCACATAATTTCACCTGGTTATTTACATGATATGATATGGGTGGCACGGTGGCGCAGCAGGTAGGTGTCGCAGTCACACAGCTCCAGGGACCTGGAGGTTGTGGGTTCGATTCCCGCTCCGGGTGACTGTCTGTGAGGAGTGTGGTGTGTTCTCCCTGTGTCCGCGTGGGTTTCCTCCGGGTGACTGTCTGTGAGGAGTGTGGTGTGTTCTCCCTGTGTCTGCGTGGGTTTCCTCCGGGTGACTGTCTGTGAGGAGTGTGGTGTGTTCTCCCTGTGTCTGCGTGGGTTTCCTCCGGGTGACTGTCTGTGAGGAGTGTGGTGTGTTCTCTCTGTGTCTGCGTGGGTTTCCTCCGGGTAACTGTCTGTGAGGAGTGTGGTGTGTTCTCCCTGTGTCTGCGTGGGTTTCCTCCGGGTAACTGTCTGTGAGGAGTGTGGTGTGTTCTCCCTGTGTCTGCGTGGGTTTCCTCCGGGTGCTCCGGTTTCCTCCCACAGTCCAAAAACACACGTTGGTAGGTGGATTGGCGACTCAAAAGCGTCCGTAGGTGTGAGTAAATGTGTGTTTTTGTGTATGTGTGGATTCTGGGACTTTTAGTGCATTTCCATTGGTCGGTTCAGCAGGTAATTTCAGATTCTGGCAAGTGTTTGGTTCCAACCAGAATATTTTACAGGTTATTTTCAGGTTTTTATTAATAGACTTTATTTATTTTGTTTAAAACAGTGTAGTGTTAAATCACATGCTTCAATTTTGTGTCTCGGATGAGGGAAAAAATAGTGCTCCATCTGAGGTGGTTTGGACCTCCTACAAGGGAAAAGGAAGTGGTTCTGGGTCCTTTAAGGCTCCATAAAAACTCCCAGCTGCTACTTCTCTTGGTGAATGAAACTGTGAAGTCAGGTTTGGAAAAAAACATTATGGACTCAAAGAGAGACAGCAATGAGGAGGGGGTGGTTGTGGCTCACAGAGCCTCCTCCCATATGGAAGCCCTTAACCCCACCCTTGACTCTGTCTTTTGAATCGAAACAGACTGTTTTCTAGGTGTAAATGGTGTAGCTCTTTCCTCATTGGTCTGGTGCTGTGACTGGAGATGCTCAGGTAGAGGGCGGTACAGTTCTCATGAGGCTGCTTTTGATGTAAGGAACAACACAAAATCAGATCCTTTTATCCAAGGTCACGAAAAGCTGACTGGGTGGTTGTGTTTCACAGTTTGTGGGTTGGTGGGCTTCAGATCCCCAATTGAAGTGCCCTTAAAGTGCACATTCACTGAGCGTTTTTAATAATATGTCCACTTTGACATATGGGTCATTTTTATGAATCATAACTCATAAAATTTCTATTTCCTCTTGAGACTCGGCTGAGAGGATAGCGCTAATCCAAGAGCTCTCTCTCTCTCTCTCTCTCTCTCTCTCTCTCTCTCTCTCTCTCTCTCACCCACAGAGACACTAAAGATTCATTGAAGACTCCATAACCCACTTTATTCCTGCCTCTTCCTCTCTTCAGGGTGTGTTACGAGGCTCTTTGTGAGGCTCTGGCAGTGGTTACGGCTGATTCTCATGTCCAAAAGCAGCCCATTCACACCCTAAAATTACTCCGACATAAATATAATTATGTCCTACAAGGGTTCCCTTATCTCTGCTCTTCTTTGCCGACCGGCTCCAAAGTGAGCAAAGCTCTTTACAGGAGGCAGTGTGGTGCACCCAGCGCCGGACCCTTATTCAGAACATATTTAGCAACTAGGGTTTATTCCTCCCGTTTTTCAAAAACACCACTATGCTTCTGTGTTTGCAGGCATCCTCTACAAATTGTGCATTTACCACCTGGGAGCGTAAAGAAGGATCTGGAAGGGAACACTCTCAGGTATCCTTTTAAATGTGAATTATCCTGGGGGAACCATGGACGGTCAATTGACTGTGGTCAGTTTTCAGTTCTTAAAACTCTCTTCTACTTAAAAGTTTAGGGCACTTGAGGAAGTAAAGGGTCATAGCTCAGAATACTGACCGGGCATTAACTACAAATTCCATACAATCAAATCATTTCTGGACGTTGAATATGATAGAAGTCCATATTTGTGCTGATAAATGGCCTGAACCTCTGGACTGAGGTCATCAGAGATGAAAGAAACAATACTGATGCTGAAGATACCGAACCAAAGTCCACTCTCTTGGTCCATTTCACACTCCAGAGTAAAGGCCTATTCACCAAAACACTAGGGCTGAATCCCAAATATGTCCCTCCACTGTGGTGTTGTAGTGTTAGCTTTACAACAATCTATGAAGTGCACTACATAGAGGGTAGGGCTCTATTTGGAACCAATCCTAGTCTAAATTCAATGCCAGGAAAGAAACAAATACAATGCTGCACTTTTTCTCACCTGTGTCCCTGCTCCTTAAGCCTAGCTATATATCAGTGGAGGTAAATTGGCCTTAATGGATATTAATAAAGGACTCTCAAGTCCACAAAGGTAGGAGCTTGCTGCAGTGAGAGCCTCCACTCTTCTGGGAGGTCTTCTAGTTGTGGATACTCACCCCAGTGGTATAGGAGAAGCTCCATCAGTCTACACAATACAAGTCCATGGTTGCCCACCCCAGAGCTGGGGGGCTTTACACCCCTCTAACCCACATATGACATTGGGCATGGTGACCTTTGACCTTTGTATACGGCTGATCCAGAGTGCCCCATTCTATTGGCATGGCTTTTTAAGGAATGGAAAGGAAAGCCTGAAAGTAGAAACTTTGTGTGTGTGTGTGTGTGTGTGTGTGTGTGTGTGTGTCTGGGGGAGGTAGCTGCTGTCACTGAGGGGCAGAGTAGGTGTGAATTATGTAAATTCTCTGACACATTGGACAGGATTGGCTGAAAGCGGAATCTCGCTGGGTGTCGCATGGCCCCTCTCTCTCTCTCTCTCCCTCTCTCTCTCTCTCTCTCTCTCTCTCTGTCTCTCTCTCTCTCTCTCTCTCTCTCTCTCCCTCTCTCTCTCTCTCTCTCTCTCTCTGACTTGTACCTTCAGGGTGCAGCTTATCTCAGTGAGCCTCTAAAAGGCTCGGATTAACATAAGCACCTCTCTCTTTCCTCTCCTTCTTACAATCGTTTTATCTGCAGCACGCTCAGGCACTATCAGTGTTATCAGGTAAAGAGAGTATCTCTCACACACACACACACACACACACACACACACACACACACACACACACACACAGCCTGCTACTGATAGCCCTTGTGTCTGCTTTATTACCCACAGGTAGATTGTGGCTAAATTCATTAAGCTAAATCACTTAATGGCCATAACCACCTAAAACCCCCATTACAATCCTCAGGGTGCCATTAAACACAAATCAGCCATAACATTAAAATCACCTCCCTGTTACTACACTCGTCATCACTGACCATGCAGGTTCTCTTTGTAGTTCTACAGTACAGTAAGTACCTGTGTCTAACAGAGTGGACAGCGATGAAGTGGTTATGGAGAATGAATCATGAACCAATTAAGAAGTAGCTTTTGACCATACCTCCAAAGTTCAGTCTTGGAAGTTGGTTGAGTTTTCAGATTCTCACGATGATTCACAGCTCCAGGGTCCCGGGGTTGTGGGTTTGATCCCCACTCCGGGTGACGGTCTGTGAGGAGTTCACATGACTTTAGAGACTGTCTGAGTGGTGTGTTCTCTCAGTGTCCATGTGGGTTTCCTCCGGGTTGGATTGGCGACTCAAAAGTGTCCATAGGTGTGAGTGTGTGTGGTGCTCTGTGATGGACTGGTGCCCCATCCAGGGTGTGTTCTCACCTTGGATAAGCTCTGGACACACCGCGACCCTGAACTGGTGAAGTGGATACGGATAAAGAATGAGTGAATGAATGTGAAATGGAGTGTTATTAAGTCTCTCTCTCTCTCTCTCTCTCTCTCTCTCTCTCTCTCTCTCTCTCTCTCTCTCTCTGCCCTTAAATGGACCATTAAATTGCTGTGGTGTGTGTTTTTGGCATTATGATCGGACAGGACAGAGGGACAGGAAATTATATAATGGCAGCAAAATGAAAAGCATCTCTGACCAGCTGCTCTGACCTGTCCAAAAAAATAAAACACATTAACACTTTATTTGGCCGCTGAGCTGTAGAGGTTCAGCTGATGCACAGCTTGCGATTGAATTGCATTAAACTGTATCCTATAACCTTGGCTTTTCCCTTACTTTACATTTAAATAGACTCTTTCACCCAACCTCCTGTGGGTGGAGCACTTTTAGATTTAGCAAAACAGTAAAACTTGTTGTTGTTATTATTATTATTATTCATTCATTCATTCATTCATTGTCTATAACCCTTATCTAGTTCAGGGTCGCGGTGGGTCCAGAGACTACCCAGAATCACTGGGCGCAAGGCGGGAATACACCCTGGAGGGGGCGCTAGTCCCTCACAGGGCGACACACACACTCACACATTCACGCACACACTCACCAATCCACCTACCAAGGTGTGCATTTTTTATTTATTTATTTTTTGTGAGACTGTGTGAGGACCAAAAAAATGGAGGACCCGGAGGAAACCCATACAGACACAGAGAGAACACAACAAACTTCTCATAGACAGACACCCGGAGGAAACCCACGCAGACACAGAGAGAACAAAACAAACTCCCTATAGACTGTCACCTGGAGGAAACCCACACAGACACAGAGAGAACACAACAAACTCCTCGTAGACAGACAGCCGGAGGAAACCCACGCAGACACAGGGAGAACACAACACACTCCTCACAGACAGTCACCCGGAGGAAACCCACGCAGACACAGGGAGAACACATCAACTCCTCACAGACAGACACCTGAAGGAAACCCACACAGACACATGGAGAACACACCACACTCTTCACAGACAGTCACCTGGAGGAAACCCACACAGACACAGAGAGAACACACCACACTCCTCACAGACAGTCACCCGGAGGAAACCCACGCAGACACAGGGAGAACACATCAACTCCTCACAGACAGACACCCGAAGGAAACCCACACAGACACATGGAGAACACACCACACTCCTCACAGACAGTCACCTGGAGGAAACCCACACAGACACAGAGAGAACACAACAAACTCCTCATAGAGAGACAGCCGGAGAGGGACTTGGACTGCGTTGTATGAAGCAGTATCTACATGTCCAAAATTTTGTAGACACCCCCTATAATCGGTGAGCTCCTCTACTGTGGACACAGGTCTAAGGTCTGGAGCGTTGGGATGTAAAGCCAGTGTAAAGCCGCGGAACGGTGGAACTCAGCTTTATGGAGTGATGGAGCCTTTGGGATGAGTTGGAGTAGAGGTTTTTGATCTGAAAGTAGTCACCTACCTCCCTAATGTTTTAATGGCCTTTAGATCTTCAGAGCAATGTTCTGCCCTCTAGTGTGAAGAAATGTCACTGTTACTGCAGTAAAAATGGGACAAAACTCGTTGATACTCTCAATTCCAGAAGATATGTTGGATGAGCTGAAGAGAATATAAAGTGTATCTGCTGTATACAACTACAGCAGTATACACCAAGGAGCCACAAGATTAAAAACACTCACATGGTGAAGTAAAGTGGTCTAAGGAAGGACAACCAATGAAAAGTGACAGGGTCATGGGTGCCCCGTCTCTCGCTTTCCTGATCCTTTCTCTTCCATCATGTGACAGTGAGTGTTGGATGGCCACGACCTCAACGGTTGTCCTTAGTTGGACCACTTGTGGCAGCCACTGCATACGAGGAACACCCCCTGAGACCCGCCACTTAGTTGATGCTCTGTGTCATTGTACTGAGATGTTCTACACCTCACCTGTCTGTGGCTGATCCATATATATATTTGGCTATGACCTGGCTATGAAAAATGTATCAGCTCTTTATAGCACAACCTTTAATGCAGGTTTAAATGTGAGTTATTAAACCTAACACTGCTTTAGTGCTGTATTCCGCTCAGATCTCTTACCCCTGGCCCTCATGTAACTGTCGACCTATGAGTGCAACACTCTCTGTGCATTACAGGGATTAAACCTATACATGTTCTTTTAGTATTCAACTCATTAAGATAACAGCAAGTTAATGTAGGCCCTTACACTCACACACACACACACACAGAAAAACACACACTGGAGGTATCAGTAACGTTAGAGGAACGAAGAGCGATGATGGTAATAAATGAGTCGGCCGTCCTCATATTTGCGGCTTGACTGATCCGAGATGGACGGATTGTAAAAATGTAATTACCGGGATACAATGGCCATGCAACCTCTTGTTTTTTTCCTTTCACTCGCCGTTTGACAGGCCCACACAGTCCACTGAGGCCCTCACACACATTCACACACACACACACCTACGTACACACAATGTTTTACACCCTAAATGAGCAGCGCTTGCACTAACTTTAATTTGGCGCTGTGTAATTGTGAGGGGGGGCTAAAGGGGAGGTGGGGTGTAGATGGAGTTTAGTTGTAATATGCGCAGAAACTAAATGAAGTGAGGACAGCTCTTCTGATGTGCTGACACTTGCTCTGTGCTCTTAGGAGGAGAAGAGAGAGAGAGAGGGAGAGAGAGAGAGAGAGAGAGAGAGAGAGAGAGAGAGAGAGAGAGAGAGAGAGAGAGAGAGGGAGAGAGAGAGAGAGAGAGAGAGAGAGAGAGAGAGAGAGAGAGAGAGAGAGGGAGAGAGAGAGAGAGAGAGAGAGAGAGAGAGAGAGAGAGAGAAAGCATGCACATAGTGAGAGAAAGACCAAGGCGTGATAAAAAAAAAGAAAAGCCTTACAAATTTTATTAATGACCACAGGACAGTATGCAAAACATCAAAGGTCCGCGTGAGAGAGATTAATGACCCACAGCCAGACTGTTTAATTACCGCCGGCTAATTAGATTCTTGACCAAATTTTTTAATATCTGCATTCCCCTCCGCCACCTCATTTAGATTCCGCCATATTTATCAATCTCTCGCCCAAACGCCTGACTCTGCCGCTTTTTTTTAACCGCCTCGTTTTTATCCCACCATCTTCACCCCCCCGGTGAGTCACTTTGAGGCCGATGATTAAATAAATACGGCTAAAGAGGAGGTCCAAAAGGTAAAGTGAAATATGAGAGAGAGGTGGCCCCCCAACCCCCCAAAACAAGCCTATCTCGCTCATCTGTTTATAATGAAGTACTTTCGCTAATGAACAAACTAAACAGGGCAGTAAAGTGTCTTAGTGGTAATACTCTTATCTCGTCTAAACCGTCTCCTGTGAGTCTAATGTAAATTACAGTGGTGTCTCTTTCCTCATTATTGTCGAAGGCTGTAATCCAAAATCTGTTTACTGCACTGTTTACATTATACATAGCAGCACTGCGGAGGATCCGTCCAAAAACATGCCTCGTTATATACTGCAAATACTACCATAAGCGCCGTACAGGGGGTCATTGTGATACAGTTGGGGTCATATATATATACCCGGAATCATTGGGCGCAAGGCAGGGAATCACCCAGGAGGGGGCGCCAGTCCTTCAGAGGGCAACACTCACACATTCACTCACAACTATGGAGTCTTTTGAGTCGCCAATCCACCTATCAACGTGTGTTTTTGGACCATGGGAGGAAACCCACGGAGGAAACCCACGCAGACACAGGGAGAACACACCACACTCCTCAGAGACAGTCACCCGGAGGAAACCCACGCAGACACAGGGAGAACACACCAACTCCTCACAGACAGTCACCCGGAGGAAACCCACGCAGACACAGGGAGAACACACCACACTCCTCACAGACAGTCACCCGGAGGAAACCCACGCAGACACAGGGAGAACACACCAAACCAGAGACTGGATGGAGTTTAACCAGACTCTGGGTGGGGTGTGGGTGGGTGGTTGGGGGGGTAACACCCTGAGTCTATTCCTCAATATGCCCTGGGACCATTTAGGACCTCAGACAGTAAAGACCTCGGTTCCAATCCCATCAAATGGTTGGCATCATTCAGGAGTGTCCCTCTAAATGTAGTCTTCACTTGCTCTTGCATACTATCGACTAGTACTGTAACATGGCCACCCCACTGTTGGTGACCCATTCTATGGAACATAAATAGGATGTGTCCTGTCATGTGAGGTGTTCTCCACTGAAAAAATGTTAAAAAATACGACTGATTGCACCTTTAAATGAGTAGACAACGAGTCTGAGAGGAGAGTGCAGAGTGACTCTGCTGAGACTGGAGTTGGGTTTTTTTTTTTCGGTGTTTGAAAAAGTGTGTGTGTTTCACTAGAGGCTGAGATTACACAGCACCATCTGCTGTCTTTTTGTTATCCCTGCATAACATAACACACACACACATACAGAGAGAGAGAGAGAGAGAGAGAGAGAGAAGCATGCATTTATGGTTTGATTCCTCAAACAAATGAAGCATTAGACTTTGATGTGTGTTGTGCATATTTGCTGCTCCATCACTAAACTGCACATTTACAGCATTCTGCTTTAAAACACAGTCTACAGGAGTCGGTTAGCTTCCTGTTTTCACGTATAGTTTAATGTGCTCATCTGTAGTTTCATGTGATCATCCATAGTTTTGTGTGAACAGCCATTGCTTTTAATTGAATATTATCTTCAAACTACAAGTGTCTTTCAGAATGACTTGCGCTCTGCGGGACTATGAGGCATGGTCCGATCCGTCCACCACAGCTGGGTACGTTACTATTTCTGTGGTTATCTATAGCTTCCTGTGGTCAGACTTAGCTTTCAGCGGTCATCCGTAATTTCCTGTGATTATCAGCATCTATAGCATTCTGTGGTCACTCACAGCTCTCTCTGCATTTCCATTGTTTTTGGTGTTGATCCATAGGTGTCTGTGGTCATCAATAGCTTTCTATGTTCATCTATAACTTTAGCTCTCTGGTGTTATCTTTAGCTTCCTGTTGGATCTGTTTACTGCACTGTTTACATTATACATAGCAGCACTGTGGAGGATCCATCCAAAACATGCCTCGTTATATACTGCAAATACTACCATAAGCGCCATACAGGGGTCATTGTGATACAGTCGGGGTCATATGTATATATATATATATATATATATATATATAAATATAAGCAGGAAGGCAGGAAATCACCCTGGAGGGGTGCCAGTCCTTCAAAGGGCAACACACACTCACACATTCATTCACACCTATGGACACTTCACACTATGGTCGCCAATCCATCTATCAATGTGTGTTCATCTATAACTTTAGCTTTCTGGTGTTATCTTTAGCTTCCAGTGGTCAGTCATAGACTTCACTGGTCATCCACATCCCCCCTGTGCTTAATATGGTCATTCATAGATTTCAGTGGTCCTCCACTGCTTTTATCCACAACTTTCCATGATCAGTGGTCAACCATAGCTTCCTGAGGTCAGTCAAATCTTCCTGTGGTCACCTCTACATTGATCTAAATGTATTTTACATTAAACATGGTAAAGATCTCAAAAACGGACCGTTGTTGATAAACAACAACATTCTGCTGTCATTGTTTGGCCACGTTTACATGTTTTGACACATTGCTTCCTTGTGGAAGCTGGGTTTCAGTGGAAGGATCTCAGTCACTGTGTGAAGTTGGGGGAGGGAAAAGTTGCAGTGGAAATAAAGAGAACGTGTTGATGGGTGCTGTGTCGGGAAACAGAGTCTTTTTCAAAAGAAACGCAATTCAAGCAATTAGAAGGGAAAAAGCGCTGGATCAGTGCGCAGGAGACGCTCCTCAATAAAGACCGCTCTCCCTCGCATGCTTTTACGCTGAGGGATTATTGCCACAATTTAAAACAATTTGCTCTGTCAAAATAAAGTGGAGCGAGTGTAAAAACACAGCTAATTACTGCCTCTGCACTCCACAGCGTTCTCCTGAAACACACACACACACACACACGGAAAATAACGTGCCTCTCTGAGCCCCAATCAACTCCAGTGAGAGTCACCCATCTGCTGAGTGTGTGTGTGTCTGTGTGTGTGTGTGGACATCAGGTTCTTTCCTTCAAGCTAAAAATGCTTGTCTAGAATCGATATGCACGCATGCACACACGCAAACTCCCCCACATACATCTTACTGTGATTGATCTCTACTCAGACTCAGTTTGTGATAGTGAATTAACAGTGGCCCCCACAGTGACCCAGGCCTAACAAGGCCAATGGGGTCCAATGAGTTACCATTATCATCCAATCAGAGCCCTTCTTTCATTATGACACTGAAGGAGGAATGGCAACACACACACACACACACACACACACACATTGTCAGAATCTGACTCCAACATTTACTAAAGACTAATTTGTTTTATATACACAGTACCAGTCAAAAGTTTGGACACACACTCCTTTGTTTTGGGCCATTTTCCGCATTTTGTGAATGTACAGAACCAGTCAAAAGTTTGGACATCTTCTCATTCAATGTTTTTTCTTAGTTTTTTAGTATTTTCTACATTGTAAATGAATGTGGAAGACATTAAAACTATGAAGGAACTCAGTGGCCTCATCAAGAGTTAATTTATAGAACCGCTCGTCTTCTTAATGTGTGTTGAGACCATTACTCGGGTTGTTACAGAGGTAGGGGCTGGTACACAGTTCTCTACAGTGAACAGCCCTGTTCCACCAACGACTAATGAGAAGATGTGTCTGAACCTTGGACTGGTACCGTACAAACTTATAAATGTGTAATATACACATTGGAATACATGTCTAATATTTATTTGTTGCTTATTTATGACGTGAAACATTTCCGGTGCAAAATGAAGGTTCATAACAAATAGTGATGTAAGTAAAATGTCCTTTTTGTCTTAAAAGTGTACTAAAATAGACACACAGAGTAAAACTTGGACTAATAGAAGTGCATCCATAACGTCAGATATTGAGAGTGATGCACGTTTGAGCCTGATTTCCATTTTCTGATGATGATCAGTTTCTAAAGAAGTCCACTGCATCTGATTACTCTTAATGTATACAGACCACATCATAAGACCGATCAATACACAACACACAGGGGTGGGGGAGAGAGAGAGAGAGAGAGAGAGAGAGAGAGAGAGAGAGAGAGAGAGAGAGAGAGAGAGAGAGATGTTTAATTACAGATTTTAAGCCATACTTACATAAGCCTTCAGTTCAGCTCCTGAAGACCTGGGCAGTTGTGGAGCTCCTTTGACTAGCACTAGCATTTTCAATGAGGCGAGTAGTAAGTTATCAATGGGTAGAAAAACAGTGCTGAACATGTCTAACTAGACCATGTTAATAAATTTTAACATGCATTTTTACACATTGTAAACCCAGTAAGCTTTTAGCCGTTGATTCAACGTTGAAATAACGTAATGACTGCCGTCTAATCAACGTTCTCTTAAGGTTGAAAATGAAAGTTGAAAAGACGTCCAAACAAAGACATTGAAAAGACGACTATTAGACGTAATTTGGACGTCCATTTACGTTATTAATTGGTCCCGAAATAAATTACTTGTATAAAACGCGTTTTGGACGTCCACTGACGTTATCGATTGGTCACCACTTAACTAACTTATTAAGATGGATTTTGGACGTCCATTGACGTTTAAAATATGTCCTTGACGGACAGACTACTTTTAGACCTATTTTGAACGTCCAGGGACGTTCCTTGTTTACTGGGAATGGCCTAATGCTAATTAGCCGCATAACTCCAGTTTAAAGTGTCAGATGCTAAACATGTTTTCTCTGGTCAATTACATATTGAGGTTAGAATGGAAATGGTGTCCATTTGATGTATATTTGATTTCCTTTGCCAGACTTTCCCTTCGAGTTTGTTATATTAAGAAACGGCTGCAGCTCACGTCATCGTCGTCTGGAGGTTTTTTGTTTTATATTTTTCCCGTAAATCTGGACAATATCTCAAACCACAGGAACTCCATTGGTTTTCTGCAACCTTTCTCGAAGTGCATTACTGCTCTGTGTCCTCGCCGTTAATTTGGGCATAATCCAATCAACGGCAAAAGCAGATCTATGAAAAACTTCAAAACCAAATCTTTTAAAGTAAAGAATCAGGAAAAAAAAAAAACAGAAAAGGCCTGTGGTGATTTCCTGGTGCAATATCAGGAGGAAGCCGTATAGAGTGCCTTCCCTCCAGTCGCTTAGAGCTCGATAATAATAAATGAATACGTTATCCGTGAGAGAGTGGCGGTTATTGCATTTCTGAGGAGCCAAATGTGATTTTTGCGCTTACTTCTGCAGCGTACATCATAAAGGGAGAAGGAGTGTATCTCTGACTCAACTCACTGAACTCAAATGCACTGATCTCTATCTGCGCTCGATGGCATCTGCTCTTCCTCCGCCGCCTCGCCTCTCCTAGCGAGGAGATAAGGCCCCGAGCGGTGGCTGGAAAACCAAGGAATCGATGCTAAAGTTTTGTGGCGTCGCGAGTATGAAACTTACTTGCGGATGACATCATAGAGATATGAGGGCAACGAAGGGGGCAGGGGGCTTTCGTCAGTTTGGTCGTATCTTCCTTCTGTAAACAATCCAACCATTAAAGCTCTACCACTGGTCAGGTCTTCAGCAGCTGCACTGAAGGCATTAATTAGCATAAATATTAGGTGTACAAATAGGGTTTAAAGCGTTTTGGGTGGAACATATGATTGTAATTCAAAATGCAAATATTCTCCCACTCTTTTGTTATTGTATGGTTACGTATGCGTAGCATTATGAATGGAAACAAAAAAAATAATACAGGTCATTGGAAAATGATAAGCAAAGAAGAATTTAAAGGTCGCAGCATTCGTTATGAGTTCCACCAGGGAAAAGTGCATCGAAATGTTCTGCTCTGGGGAATAATTAATTCATTCATTCATTATCTGTAAACACTTATCCAGTTCAGGGTCGCGGTGGGTCCAGAGCCTACCTGGAATCATTGGGCGCAAGGCAGGAACACACCCTGGAGTGGGCGCCAGTCCTTCACAGGGCAACACAGACACACATTCACTCACACCTACGGACACTTTTGAGTCGGCAATCCACCTACCAACGTGTATTTTTGGACTATGGGAGGAAACCGGAGCACCCGGAGGAAACCCACGCAGACACAGGGAGAACACACCACACTCCTCACAGACAGTCACCCGGAGGAAACCCACGCAGACACAGAGAGAACACACCACACTCCTCACAGACAGTCACCCGGAGCCGGACTCGAACCCACAAACTCCAGGCCACCGTGCCGCCATTCTGGGGAATAATATTGTACCCAAAAGTATGTGTGAGTTTTGGTTTAAATGATTACAAATCATGAACATAGTATATTAATACTTTTCTAAAAAAAAAAAAAATTCAGGCATCAAAGAGATGGCATCAAAGAGAAATGGCGGAGAACTCATTGTTATGTTTGCAAATTGTCTCACCTGATATAGTTAAACCATCAGAAATAAACCACTCTCAAGTATGAGGTCTTCAGGAGCTGCATTGAAGGCCTTATGCCTCCATTGAACCAATTAATTTATAAGGAATTATTATTATTATTATTATTATTATTATTATTATTGCAGTAGAGCCACAGTAGCGAGGGACATCTCATGTGTCTAAATGAAAGAGACACTATAGTTTAAAGATTGTTATTATTATTATTCCCCCATTATTCTTGAGTGTGTGTTATAGTTGGCTTATAATTGGCTACGCTGTCTTAGTGAAGCCCTTTCCCATGACTGAGAAAGTCACTCCACAGACACACACACTCACACACACACACACACAGAATGAGAGTGTGAAGGTCCAGTCTGTTTTGTAGTGTCAAATAAGGGAAAAGAAGCCAGAGTATCGTTGTAGCTCTATAATTACAGACTGTGGTCTATCTGTTGTTCTACATACATTTACCCTCTTTTCTTCCATGGTCAGACAGAGCAGGTATGATGTGGGAGGTGGATCATTCTCAGTGCTGCAGTGACTCTGAGTGGTGGTGGTGGTGGTGTGTTAATGGTGTTAATGCGTGCTGTGTGTTGCTCTTGTGTAACATGTACTTATTTTCTACTCAAAGCTGTGTGAGCAGTTGCTGTAGCTGTATCTCTCTGTAGCCACCCCCCAGGTCCAGAGCATGGAACCGCCTTAAAAGTGAACCACACAGTTTCATTAGCTTCTATCAAAACGATACAGTTTCTGAGCTTACGCTCTAACTCCGCGACACAAACAGAGTTTATTCAGCTCATATGCCACGGAGAGAGCGGGTCCAATATTTCAGAGCCGGACGTTTGGCCTTTATGGTCCATTTTGTGTTCACGAGCTGTTCAGGTCCGGACTTTCTGCTGCTCTGAGCAGTTTTATCTGGACAGTAAAGCCTCGCTGAATCAGTCACGCTGGATCCAACACTGATTTGTTATTCATAGCCACCTTTCATAACCTTTTACCGCCTCCAAATCCTCGTTACTCTGTAGAACACGGCACTTCACGCTGCAGAAGAAACGATCTTATTAAGTAAAACATCCTAAATCTGGTCTACATTTCTAATACTTCTCATTATGAGGTTGCTGTAAGAATATTATAGACAGCTGTATTGTTTTAAAGGATGTTATTTAGAGATCTTCAGTCCTCAGTGATGCCTCAGCCTTGGCCTGAGTCCTATACTGGCTCGTCTCTCCCATCAACCCGAGTGTAATGCTAGTTAGCACTCTCCTCCAAGCGTGCTGAGCTCTACAGTGGAGCTGTGTTAGCAGCTGGTCAACAGACGTCCTGCATACTGATACTTTACCTAGTTCGAAAATGATGGGGGTACAGTGGTGCTACAGGTACCTGAGTATGTTGTGTTCTCCATGTGTCTCCATAGGTTTCCTCCGGGGGCTCTAGTTTCCTTCCACAGTCCGAAACCCCAGTGCTGGTAGGTGGACTGTCTCTGTGAAGTTGTCCAATTAGTGTGCGCGACTGTGGGAGTGTGTAACATCCAGTGATGGACTAGCCCCCTGCCCAGGGTGTGTTCCCACCTTACATCCAGTGATTCAGACCCTCCGAGACCCCAAACTGTGGATAATACAAACCACAAATGACTGCACAAATACAGTGGGTGCTTGTAGGTTGTGGATTACATAACTTCTCAAGTTACTTCAAGCTGGTTTTAAAGTGTATCCTTAAGGCCCCTGAGTGTTGCAGTCTCCAGCAAAGTCTGGGCGACCATCATGGGCTCTCATGATGGCTAACTTCCTCCCCAAGCTCATTTGACACAATTGGACAGTTAGTGTTCTCCTCCAAGCACGATGAGCCTTCATTTGGCACTTGAGGGAATAGACTGTGTAAACCGATGTGTGGTCAACTGAGAGGACGGCTTATGAACACCAACAGCTGTAGAAGACCTGAGGTGTTCCCTCGTGAGGTTGAACACCGGCCAGAGTTTGAAAGAGGCATGATGGTGGGTGCCACATCTTTTTTGTTTTGCCGGCCGCAATCCACAATGACGTGGAAATACCTCCAGCGCAGTGGCCACCCACGGCTGCATCATCACCTGTGGCTTTTGGCCTGAGCTCTCCCTGTAAACAGACAAGCGACTCCGGCAAAAACCACATCGATGCACACATATCACTGTCAGTCAGTGCAGCATTCTTTAGCTTCCATGGGATATGGGAGCAGGACAAAATGGAATATCCCAACGTAGAATGTAAACAACAGAAATTAATATCAAAAATAAAACAACGACAACAATAAAAACTCCAAATCCATTCAATAAAAATCTCCAGATGAGGAGCGTTAGATAAACGGACTAGATTAGCGAGGCCAGAAGATTGGCGCGTTATGAATATGCGAGGTTTTGTTATGACAGGAACCGTTCAGAGGCGCTTCCCGAGGTCGGGGTTATTATACGAGTGGAATGAAGAGGTGAATATTAACGGATGATTGGAGGAGAAGCGGTGGTGTGATGTATGCTCAGGGTAATAAGACTGATTGAAGTGAAGGTGTGGAGTGTGTGTGTATGTGTGTGTGTGTGTGTGTAGTGGAGAGAGGGAGAGAGAGAGAGAGAGAGAGAGAGAGAGAGACTGATGAAGAGCAAGGCGGCAGTAATTAAATAAAGCGCTCTGACCAGCCACTCCAGATAAAGAATGATGAGGAGAATTATCACACATGTATTTCCCTCTGAATCCTGACCCGGAGCAGCAGAATGAGTGTTCCGGATGAATACTCTCTCACACGGACGAGGGGGGAGTAATTCCACATGTCATGGGCCCAATAGAGAGGCAGTGGTGGGGGGTGGAAAGGGGAACTCCACTGATTTTTAAAAATTTCTCCGTAATTCAGTGCTTGGGATGCTTTAGTGAACCAGATGTATGTAAACCAGCATCTTCTTGAGACTGTCCCCTCTGTTGGAGACACCTCCCTCGTTGGTCCACCTTGTAGATGTAGAGTCAGAGACAGTAGCTCATCTGTAGCTGCACGGTGTGTGTCAGTCGTCCTCTAGTCCTTCATCAGTGGACACAGGACGGCTGGATGTTTTTGGTCGGTGGAGTTTTCTCAGTCCTGCAGTGACACTGAGGGCTTTAAAAACTCCAGCAGCTCTGCACACCACCACCACGTCAGTGTAACTACAGCGCTGAGATGGATTACAGTCTGTAACTGGAGAACTATATGGTCAATGGGGCTGAGAGAATGAACAATGAATGTAGACGGATGGAGGACTGTTTTAATGTTTTGGCTGATTTTATAACATATGTAATGGCTGTAGGGGCGGCACGGTGGCGCAGCAGGTAGGTGTTGCAGTCACACAGCTCCAGGACCTGGCGGTTGTGGGTTCGATTCCTGCTCCAGGTGACTGTTTGTGAGGAGTTGGTGTGTTCTCTCTGTGTCTGCGTGGGTTTCCTCCGGGTGACTGTCTGTGAGGAGTGTGGTGTGTTCTCCCTGTGTCTGCATGGGTTTCCTCCGAGTGACTGTCTGTGAGGAGTTAGTGTGTTCTCCCTGTGTCTGCGTGGGTTTCCTCCAGGTGACTGTCTGTGAGGAGTGTGGTGTGTTCTCCCTGTGTCTGCGTGGGTCTCCTCCGGGTGACGGTCTGTGAGGAGTGTGGTGTGTTCTCCCTGTG
>NC_089802.1:73577228-73589728 GCF_029633855.1 Hoplias malabaricus | reverse complement strand
TCATTATCTGTAACCCTTATCCATCTCAGGGTCGCGGTGGGTCCAGAGCCTACCTGAAATCATTGGGCGCAAGGCGGGAATACACCCTGGAGGGGGCGCCAGACCTTCACAGGGCAACACAACAACAACATGCGATGAGTAAACAACTTAACGTTACCACAGCTGTGGTTTCTAAAGCCTATGGGGACTTTGTGACATCACCAACTACATTTTTGTCAGAGCTGCGGTAGTCAAAATCAAACCATGTACCAGGAACCACACAGTGAGTACATCCATAGAGACGAGTAGCGTAGGTACCCTGCAGTGGAAAAGCACCGTAGGTGTACTCCTGACCACACAGCAGTAGTTCGAAGTTTTAGACCCAGACGTCTGGACATGGAGTGTGTGTATGACGTGACTTCAGATGAACACTACCCCAAAACATTTGTCTGGGCTCAACCTACAGGTCACTATTCTCTTGTCTACACTCAGAAATGACCAATGCTTAAGCACCAGATTGTGTTTTTACCAACATTGTTCTCCAGTTCCATTGGAAATCAACCCGACAGACGACGCGAAATGTCAAATCGACTGTAACCAAGTACACACACACACACACACGCACACAGCATTGTGGACCTGCTGTGTCCTTGGTCCGTCCACTCACCAGTCAGCAGCATGTGAGTGAAGGACAATTGGTCCTCAGTGTAAAGTCTATGTCTGGCTTTCAATAGACCTCTGAATGCCAACTCTTCTCTGCGACTGGGCCCTCCACCTACACACACACACACACACACACACACATCTCTGCGCTAATCTTCTTGGTGCAATGAAGAGGCTTAACAGCTTTGCAACACTATCCCTTTCCCAAATGTCATTATCACAATGTACTTTTCAACTGTTTCCCTGCAATGCCTCTCGGCAAAAACTACGAGGGAAGTTGCTTTCTCTCTCTCTCTCTCTCTCTCTCTCTCTCTCTCTCTCTCTCTCTCTCTCTCTCTCTCTTTCTACCTCACACTTTCTATCGCCTCCTACACTCGTAAAAACACTTCCCAGCCATCATCAGCCGTACCTCGCAGAAGTCTGATGCTCCAATTGTGTTGATTTAGCGATTTAGAGACTTAGCGATGTAGCTATTAGACTTCTGTGCTTTTTCCATTGGTGAGGACTGTCTCCAGCTGAACTGCTGAGGCCTGTATCTCACACACACACACACACACACACATATACACACAGCGACGTACCCACTCCCAGCCTGTTTACACACTCTCTAAGCTCCACCAGCTTACCACTCCATTAGCCTGGGTTACCTGATGACGCTGGGCTCCCTTTATTTATCTATCTGCTCCCGCCTTATGAGACGAGGCGGGTTACCGTTTTAATATCTCAAGTGAAACATGATTATTACCTCTTAATGCTGAAATTACGGTGCTTTTTCTTTCTCTCTCTCTTCTATTTTTTTTGGTTATTTTTTCTCCCTCCTCAGTGTTGAACCTCTCACTTTTTGTGTGTGTGTTGTGTGTGTGTGTGTGTGTTGTGTTTTTCCCCCCGCATCGCACCCCATGGCATTAACATCTTTATCCCGGCATGTGTTTCTGGTTTTAAAACCTTTACCCCCGCTGTTTGAAAAATAGTGCTCATTTCCATCCCCCATGGAGAGCCCAAATCCCCATAGGCGAACCATTAGAGTTCTCTCGGCTCTCCCCCCACCCTCCCAGACGCTTATTACTCCTGCCTGTACACTCCGCACTGGCTCATTGGGTTTCGCTAAATTATGCAAATAAGGTGATGTTCAACATATAGTTTTTTTTCTCTCTCTCTCTCTCTCACTCTGTATCTCTCCCTTCTTTTTTCTCCCACAAGTTTACACAGCTTTCCGCGCGCAGCGATATCATTACACTGACGCAAGGCTGTCAGCGAGATTTATGCATCAGTGACAAATTATATTGAAAATGTGTTTCTCTGCACCCCCCCCCCCACCTCCCACCACCACGATCACCCTCCTCATATACCCTTCCCATATCAGCCCCCCCCCCTCCTAATTTCCTCCATTTCTCTCTCTCAGGTTGAGCCAAGTTCTGCCTCGTGCCTCGTGGGGGCATTTCAAAGAAAAAAAAAAAAATAAATAAATAAATAAATGAAATAAAAAAAAGTTTGTGTGTGAATATGTGTGTTTTTCTTTTTTGTTTTATGCGTTTGTTTGTGCATATGAATGTTCGCCCGCTGATACGGGGTGCGGCCGCCTTTCAAATGAATTCATTAATCAGAAACGATGCTCAGAAACTTCCTGGGCTTCTTCGTGGGTTCCTCGACTCTTCCGTCGGAGTGGTGTTTTTTTTTGTGTGGTACTTTGTTATTTGAGAATTCCAAATCAAGTAGCTTCTTGCTTGCTTTTTTTTTACCCGTTTTTCAAATGATAACGTCTCCCACTCTAAGTCGTTGTTTACTTCGTGATTTGAGAACCCAAGAAAGTTGGCAAAGTCAGTTGAGTGACAGTCAAACAGAAGCCAAAACAGGAGGTGCTGGGGTTACGTCAGTCCCGAGTTACGATGTTTCGTGGTTACGACACGTCTCCCGTTTACTGTATAAAGCCTTGTTTCGACTTTAGGGGTTTTGCGCCGTAAACTTCGTAACGTGAACTTCGTGTTTGGTGTGTGCGACGGAACAATACACAGTTACGCGGCTCGGGACCGAGGAGGATAGGATAAGTGCTTACAGTATGTTATTTACGTACAGTATGTTATTTACGTACAGTATGTTATTTACGTACAGTATGTACGTATGTCCCGACTTACACCGAAAATCGGTTTACGACACGATGTAGGAACGGATCAATGTCGTAAGTCGAGGACCCCCTGTATATTTACTGTATAAAGCCTTGTTTTCGACTTAAGTGGTTTTGCGTAAACTTCGTAACGTGAACTTCGTGTTTGGTGCGCGCAGCGTGGCGGAAGAATACACGGTTACGTGGCTCGGGACCGAGGAGGATAGGTGTTAGGATAAGATAAGTGCTTACAGTATGTTATTTATGTACAGTATGTACGTATGTTCCGACTTACACCGAAAATCGGTTTACGACGCGACGTAGGAACGGATCAACGTCGTAATTCGAGGACCCCCTGTATATTTGTAACGCCACTTTGACATGTGTTTACACTAGAGGTGTCCAACGATTAAAAGAGTGAATCATGACTAATCACATCAGTTCATGACTGTGAGCATGGGTTGGATGCCGCGGCTGCAGGTACGTAGTCACTAAAGCCAGATCTCCAGAACTCCAGGCACTCGAACGTATGTACGGTGTGATTTATTATCTTCCACAGTTATATTGCATTCGCTAAATGAACTCCTGTCCACAGGTGGCGCTGTTTCTCTAAGTCCATTCAAACATGTACATGAAGAAGAGCTACAGAAACAGTGCCGTAATCTGTCTGTGAATTTCACTTTCAGTCAGACACCACCTAGTCACCATTTCACTCTCACTCAGTCATCCCTCATTCACCATTTCACCTTCACTCCATCATTGCTCAGTTCACGACTCCACTCTGCCATCATCACCCATTCATCCTTTCACTCTCGTTTATTCATCAGCCATTCATCCTTTCACTCTCGTTTATTCATCAGCCATTCATCCTTTCACTCTCGTTTATTCATCACCCATTCATCCTTTCACTCTCACACAGTCGACACTCATTCATTATGTTATTCTCACTCAGTCATCACCCTTTCACCGCTCTCCACTCTTCCCTGAAGGAAGGGACACTTTATGAGGCTCTACACCCTTCAGTACCTTCCAATCACACACTGGCAACGAGCAGCCCTTAATAATAGTATACATCACACACTCTCTCTCTCTCTCTCTCTCTCTCTCTCTCTCTCTCTCTCTCTCTCTCTCTCTCTCTCTCTCTCTCTCACTCACACACTCTCTCTCTCTCTCTCTCTCTCACTCACACTCTCTCTCTCTCTCTCTCTCTCTCTCTCTCACACACACACACACAAACACACGCACACACACACAAACACTCCAGCGCGCGAACACACACCTATCATTGGCCGCTATCATCTCCGCCAGATGAGCGCTCCCCCACCGACTAGATAAGAGTGTGCCGCGGAGACGGGAAGTTCGCGCAAGCCTCACGGTGACGGGCGCGTGACAGCCCAAACGGTGCGTGCGCGTGTCTCTCCGTCCCTCCGAAATTGTTTCCTCCGTTTCCTCTTCATCAGAACCCCTGTGTAGATTAGAGCGCGCGGGGGCCAGCACCTCCCAGTTCCCGCTTAACCCCGAGCGCGCGCATGCTTGTTTTTCTGTCGTCGCGGGATCTTCCCACGTGTTTCTTAACCTCAGAGGCTAAATGCTAACTGTTAGCCTTGAAGCACCGAACATGATATGGTCAAAGGTTTGTGGACACTTAGAGATTCAACACTTGCTCTAGTTCTACCCCCAGTTTTTATTTTCTTCTGGGAAGGAATTTGACTAGATGTTGAGACATTTCTGTAACTATTTGATTGTATTAAGCCACAGCGGCCTCTTCCACTCTTCCACGTCAGGGCCGAACGTTTGGCCCTGTCACCTTTCCTATTTCTATTGCTGTATGAGGAGCAGGACAAATGCGAGAACCAAACACAGAACTTTATGTGAGTTAGCATGCTAAACAAATGCGAGAACCAAACACAGAACCTTATGTGAGTTAGCATGCTAAACAAATGCGAGAACCAAACACAGAACCTTATGTGAGTTAGCATGCTAAACAAATGTGAGAACCAAACACAGAACCTTATGTGAGTTAGCATGCTAAACAAATGCGAGAACCAAACACAGAACCTTATGTGAGTTAACATGCTAAACAAATGCGAGAACCAAACACAGAACCTTATGTGAGTTAGCATGCTAAACAAATGCGAGAACCAAACACAGAACCTTATGTGAGTTAGCATGCTAAACAAAGGCGAAAACCAAACACAGAACCTTATGTGAGTTAGCATGCTAAACAAATGCGAGAACCAAACACAGAACCTTTATGAGTTAGCATGCTAAACAAATGCGAGAACCAAACACAGAACCTTGTGAGTTAGCATGCTAAATAAATGTGTGAACCAAACACAGAACCTTATGTGAGTTAGCATGCTAAATAAATGTGTGAACCAAACAACGGCAGGAAAAAAGAAGATGCTTACCTGCAATATGTGGCCAAAAGGAGGACACAGGCGGTCAAGGTATGTTATAGTTAGCATCAACTCATATCATAGACATTATATATATATATATATATATATATATATATATATATATATATATATATATATATATATATAGGCTTAAAGAACCAATCAGTGGATGCCTATGTCATTTAGGCCCCTCCCACAGAACGGTTCTGTGGCCCTGAGTATGGTTCGCTAAACCTGCGGTGTCTATGGTTACACTCAGGACCGTGCAGTGGAAACAGGCTATAGACATCGGTGAGGTACTGAGCACCACCCCAGATGGTCCCAGTGGTACTGGTTGGAACATGTGGTTCCAATGCTGCACAGCCCAGCGTTGGGGCTTTTATACCCCTCTAGACAACTCTTGGCATTGAGCATATTGACCTTGGACTCCTGTTCAGCTGCTTGTTCCTGCTTTTCTATACAGAAGTCAGATGATGTCTGCATACCTGCTTTGAAGCTTGAGCTTCATCTTCATCTCTTTTCTTAGTCCAGCTCAGGGTCAACAGGGCAATCAAAGAAGTCCAGGCCTCCTTGTCCTCAGCCACTCCCTCCAGCTCTTCCTAAAGGGAATCCTCAGGTGTTCCCCGTCCAGTTGAGAGACATTACCCCACCAGATCCCTGGGGAAATTCTCCTCCAGCTGCTGGTCATTCCCCAAAGGATTTTGCCTCATAGCTCCAATCTCTCACCACCACATTACTGCAGTCACTGTCCATCTCACCATGACTCGTGAACAAGACCCTGAGACCCCTTAAACTCCTCGTCCTGGGGTGGGGGATCCTCCCCCTTTACCTGAAGGGAGGATGCCATTCTTTTCCTGGACATAGCCGTAACCATGACCTCAGATGTGGAGGAGCTGATCCGCATGATCTGCCTGATCTGCTGTTCATTTCTAACCACTTCATTTGGCTCCTGCACGTCCCCACAAAGCGCTAATTGCGAGTCCTCACACACAAGCATGGGAGTGTGCACACAAACACACACACACACACACACACACACTCTACACGCCCCCCCACCCCCACCCCCCACTCCGATATCACTCTCACTCCCAATGTTATTAAACACAACTTTGTAGATTTACTTCTTTCAGAGGGCCATTTAGCCCGGCGGCGCAGGAAGGAAGCACGCAGGGGGAATTGCAGGTTGCCAGCGCGTGTCTGTGCGCGTGGACTGACAGGGGCTGATTTGGGCTCGCGGGGCGCGTGCGGCCCTCCTCCCGCGTGTTGTGACAACCGGTCATTACACCTCAACAGCCCCGGCGCATGCCACATGCAAATGGACACAAATGGGCTCCCACTGTAGAGAAGCTAATAACGCTGTTTTAGCTGCTACTCTCTTCCATTTCCCCCTCCCTCTCTCTTTCTCTCTCTCTCTCTCTCTCTCTCTCTCTCTCTCTCTCTCTCAAAGTGAACTTCTCTGGCACGTGCAACTCACATCATAATAGGCTCCCTCCAAACAGGAAAACTAATCTTCAGCGCATGAAAAAGCCAACTTTCAAAACAGCAACGCTAACATCTTCAGCCAAACGACTGCTATTACTGCACTTACTCTGTGTCTCTGTAAACAAGACCATGCAGTGTCTTAGTGTCAACATGAAGAACCCTCGCAAAATGCATTAAATAGCTAGACATTTGTGTAAATATTATGTACTGATGAGAGTCTGAGACTTGCATGATTCCAAACAATGCTAAGAGCTAACTTTTTACAAGCTAGCAGTTTACAGAGGAAGTTAACTGGGCATGCTGGTCTTCAGGTGATTTATTTTAGATTGGACAAAAATCCCATTCCCAGCATGTGTACAATGTGTACTAAATATAACTTGCATTAGTAAAATGTGTACTAAATATATTCATGTATGTGCATGGGAATACCTGGCAACCCAGTATGAACAATTAGCCTTATGCTGAGCCTAACCCTAAACCTATCTGTAAACCTACATCTCAGAAATGGTAGAAACATTAAGATTTTGTGCTTGTTTAATGCTATTGTTAGCACCTAAATTTAACCCTAGTGTGTGTGATTGTCCACAGGTGTGAGTGACAGAGTGACTGGGTGAACGTGTGAAGTTTTCCAAAAGCGTGAGTGACTGGGTGAATGGATGAAGCAGTTATGGAAGATGAGTGAGTGAGTGAATAGAGAAGAGTCAGAATAATGTAGAGTATGTAATTTTGGAGACTGAGACTTTGGCTTTTTGGGTGAACGTGTGAAGTTTTCCAAAAGCGTGAGTGACTGGGTGAATGGATGAAGCAGTTATGGAAGATGAATGAGTGAGTGAATAGAGAAGAGTCAGAATAATGTAGAGTACGTAATTTTGGAGACTGAGACTTTGGCTTTTTGGGTGAACGTGTGAAGTTTTCCAAAAGCGTGAGTGACATGGTGAATGGATGAAGCAGTTATGAAAGATGAATGAGTGAGTGAATAGAGAAGGGTCAGAATAATGTAGAGTACGTAATTTTGGAGACTGAGACTTTGGCTTTTTGGGTGAACGTGTGAAGATCTCCAAAAGCATGAGTGACTGGGTGAATGGATGAAGCAGTTATGGAAGATGAATGAGTGAGTGAATAGAGAAGAGTCAGAATAATGTAGAGTATGTAATTTTGGAGACTGAGACTTTGGCTTTTTGGGTGAACGTGTGAAGTTTTCCAAAAGCATGAGTGACTGGGTGAATGGATGAAGCAGTTATGGAAGATGAATGAGTGAGTGAATAGAGAAGAGTCAGAATAATGTAGAGTACGTAATTTTGGAGACTGAGACTTTGGCTTTTTGGGTGAACGTGTGAAGTTTTCCGAAAGCGTGAGTGACTGGGTGAATGGATGAAGCAGTTATGGAAGATGAATGAGTGAGTGAAGAGAGAAGAGTCAGAATAATGTAGAGTACGTAATTTTGGAGACTGAGACTTTGGCTTTTTGGGTGAACGTGTGAAGTTTTCCAAAAGCATGAGTGACTGGGTGAATGGATGAAGCAGTTATGGAAGCTGAATGAGTGAGTGAATAGAGAAGAGTCAGAATAATGTAGAGTACGTAATTTTGGAGACTGAGACTTTGGCTTTTTGGGTGAACGTGTGAAGTTTTCCGAAAGCATGAGTGACTGGGTGAATGGATGAAGCAGTTATGGAAGATGAATGAGTGAGTGAATAGAGAAGAGTCAGAATAATGTAGAGTATGTAATTTTGGAGACTGAGACTTTGGCTTTTTGGGTGAACGTGTGAAGTTTTCCAAAAGCGTGAGTGACTGGGTGAATGGATGAAGCAGTTATTGAAGATGAATGAGTGAGTGAATAGAGAAGAGTCAGAATAATGTAGAGTACGTAATTTTGGAGACTGAGACTTTGGCTTTTTGGGTGAACGTGTGAAGTTTTCCGAAAGCGTGAGTGACTGGGTGAATGGATGAAGCAGTTATGGAAGATGAATGAGTGAGTGAAGAGAGAAGAGTCAGAATAATGTAGAGTACGTAATTTTGGAGACTGAGACTTTGGCTTTTTGGGTGAACGTGTGAAGTTTTCCAAAAGCATGAGTGACTGGGTGAATGGATGAAGCAGTTATGGAAGCTGAATGAGTGAGTGAATAGAGAAGAGTCAGAATAATGTAGAGTATGTAATTTTGGAGACTGAGACTTTGGCTTTTTGGTCAAAAGTGTAAAGTCAGTAAACAGCTTAAAGCTTCATGGAAATATTATAAAGGATGTTAAACACACAGTAAAATCACTTGTAGGGTCTGTGTGCTCCTAGCGCCTTCTGTGTGGGTGTATTATTTAAGACCACTGTATTAAAGGAAGCTGGAATGGCTCGAGTTCTCCGACAGACTGCCCTCCTGAACTCTGACTGCTGAAAGATACACTGTTTGCTAATTTGCTTCTCTGTGTGTCATCTGCTGCACTGCAGCAGCATTTTGTGTTCCAGAAACAAAGGCTGGAACATAAAGTGGTTAATTAAACGGATCTAAGAAAAGATTTACTGACTATTCCTTGCGATTGTGCCCCAAAATACCATCTTTTTTTTTTCACCAACAAAAAAGTAGCAGGGAATGTTTATAAACATGAGTATTGATTATTTTACAGTAGGTGTTTTTGGAAATATAACCCATGAGATTAAAAAAAAGCTTTAAATCAGCTGAATAAATGTGTTTATATTTCGCAGAGTTGGTCCCTTACATAGGGGTGGACATGTTTTTTTTTTTTGTTGTATTTCTTTTTTCCCTTATTCCCAATGTTTTGCAGTGTGTGGTAGTTTCTTCAGCTCTTTCAGTGAGTGTCCCTCGATTGCACACAGTGCCCCCAGCTTCTGGAGGGTGGAAGCAAACATGTGCTTCCTCTGAAACACATGAGGAGAGCCCACCACTTCTTTTCAAACTGCTGCTGATGCAATTCCACAGAACAGTTTAAACACGTTTGAGGAGAATGTAAACTGTCCAGATGTTTCACATCAAACAAATGATAGACTAAGAGTCAGTTGAAGAATCACATACTGTCCTTTAAAAACTGCTCCACAGGGGGCGCTATTTCTCACATACTGTCCTTTAAAAACTGCACCACAAGGGGCGCCATTTCTCACATACTGTCCTTTAAAAACTGCACCACAAGGGGCGCCATTTCTCACATACTGTCCTTTAAAAACTGCACCACAAGGGGCGCTATTTCTCACATACTGTCCTTTAAAAACTGCACCACAAGGGGCGCCATTTCTCACATACTGTCCTTTAAAAACTGCACCACAAGGGGCGCCATTTCTCACATACTGTCCTTTAAAAACTGCTCCACAGGGGGCGCTATTTCTCACATACTGTCCTTTAAAAACTGCTCCACAAGGGGCGCCATTTCTCACATACTGTCCTTTAAAAACTGCTCCACAAGGGGCGCCATTTCTCACATACTGTCCTTTAAAAACTGCTCCAAAAGGGGCGCTGTTTCTCACATACTGTCCTTTAAAAACTGCTCCACAAGGGGCGCCATTTCTCACATACTGTCCTTTAAAAACTGCTCCACAAGGGGCGCCATTTCTCACATACTGTCCTTTAAAAACTGCTCCACAAGGGGCGCCATTTCTCACATACTGTCCTTTAGGAACTGCTCCACAAGGGGCGCTATTTAGTCCTTGTTGAGAATATACCCTGCATATAAAAATAAAGATGCACTTTAGTGAGTCAAGTCCAGACAGTGGGAAAAGTTTTGCACACAACAACAGTTTGAAGTCTGAAAGGAAGAAGAAAGTGCAGCTGGAAATGGAGCTGTATCTGTTTGAGACAATGCAGACAATGCCGCGTCTCCATCTTTGTGCCTAAAAACCAGAACACTTTGAGAAATTGGTGCCTTTCCCCTCCCTGCTTTAACTTCTCCATCAGTCACGCATTTAAACAAAAGCAGAAAGCGCGTGAGGATGAGTCGGAACGGCGCGTAGATATTACTTTATTGTTGGCGGTAATTCTGCCCTGCTCTGGGGTCAGGCCTTATTTAAATCTCGGTCCATTACTGCAGTAGAGTGCATGTGTGTGCTTGTGTGAGTGTGTGTGTGTGAGAGAGAGAGAGAGAGATAAACAGAAGCAGCAGGGGAGGAGGAACACACACTGAACATCTTCAGATGCCTGGCTGTCTTTCTCTCTGCTTTTTTCTCTGCCTTTGATTCCTCCCGCTCCGGCTTTGATGTCAGTACAGTGACAGGTAGACAGCAGTCGAAGGGTTACAAGATCAGAATACCAGTGAGCTTCTATTAGGAGAGAGATGTATTTACAAAGCCTCGCTCTTTTTTTCCCCTCCTTCTCCTGCTTCTCGCTGGCTCTCTCTGTCTCTCTCTCTTTCTCATACACACACACACACACACACACACACACACGTTCAAATGGATCAGTAGCAGCAGCAGCAGCAGCAGCAGCAAAGTTTTTTCCATGCACGTCTATCCACTTAACATCTTAAAACATCTGCAATTGCACAGGCTCACACCTAGTAAAGCTCTGGGATGTGCACATCCCAACACACAGGGAACATATGACAGTGTGGTCAGCACTTGGTTAAGCCCTTGGTTAAGCGAGGACTAGGCGAGAGATTAGCTCGTCTCACGGCTCCGTATCAAATCTACTGAAACCACCTCGACTCGTTATAATTCCCGCAAATTTACAGAGGATCAGGTTACCGCACTTTAATCCGTCGTACCCCGAATCCCTCCCCCACAAACCACTTTAAACCTGAACAATTCTGTCTCAAACAACTGAAATATTTCCACCTTAAACAGCTGCATCCAGGACCTGAACGTCTGTATCCAATGGTGTTTATCTCATATTTTAAACCAATGTTTGTGTTTTGGGTTTAAATTTATAGCAGACTATTCATATTCACGGTCATAGAACAATAAAACACAGAGCTGTAAATATATATCTATATATATATCTCACTGTCAATCATAATTAAAATAATTTATTTTTAATAAATTAATTAGTAATGTTACATATCTAATATTGTACTTTTTAATTTTATTTTAATAACATTTCACGACATGCTGATTTTATTATGATTTTTTTATACAAAGCATTTAGAATTGTATTATTATTATTATTATTTAAAATATTATTATTGTTTAAAAAAATCACCAGAAAGATTCTTAAAACAATAGTAAAAATACTATTGCATTATAACATATGAAAACAATTGTAATTAATATATTATAAACAACACGAGTAAGGTTATTGCTTTATAACATATGAATACTCTCTCTTTCTCTCTCTCTCTCTCTCTCTCTCTCTCTCTCTCTCTATATATATATATATATATATATATATATATATATATATATATATATATGTGTGTGTGTGTGTGTGTGTGTGTGTGTTTATTTATATATATGTGGTGGTACACTTAATGGTACAAATACTGTACCTTTAGTCCTTTACCTTATTCTTTTATAATTGTAAATATTCAAACTATATTTCTTTCATAAGCCCCTTTCATCACCAGGACGTATGTTATGTTCTTTTATTTTACACAGTTCTCTAGTGAAAAATTACAAATATTTATCTTTCCCTCTGAGGAAGAGAATATAATAATCCTTTAGGGAACAAAACTGGACTTTAACACCACTGTTGTACCATTAAAAGCACATTTAGACTGTTTGTAGCTTTAGTGACAATAATGCATCTCTACATTTTGTCTGAGAGTGTACAATATTATTATTAATATCAGTCACTGTACTGAGAGAAATATTAGAAATATAGCAATAGTTATAACATGTAGTAGACTTATATTTTTATGTATGTATTATAATACTAATTAGAGAAAGTGTAAAAACCATAGTAATAATAATATGTCATAATAACATTAATATAACTAATTAA